>NC_137792.1:39675330-39727830 GCF_963383645.1 Muscardinus avellanarius
AAGGCAGATATATAAACCATTGGAGTTAAATAAAAGCCTAGAGATAAATTCTTCCATATTGTCAAGTTATTTTTGACAAGGTTTCCACGAACATTTGGTGGAGGAAATAATTATCTTTTAAATAAATATTGTTGGAAAATAATAATTACATGAAAAGGAGTAAAATCAGACCCTTACCTAATACCATATACAAATATTAACTCAAAATAGATAAAAGACCTAAATATCAATCTTAAGACTATAAACTTTTAGAAGAAAATCTGGGTCATAAAACCTCACAACATTGAAATTGGCAGTTATTTCTTGGATATGATTTCAATGGCACAGGCAACAGAAGGGTATACAAACTCCCTAAAAAAATAAAAAAATATTGTATATCCAAAGACAATGTAAACAGAGTTAACAGTTACTGATAGAATGGGATAAAATATTTCCAAATGCTATATCTGAAGGTATATTCATATTCCAACTAGAAATCCTAAAAATTAGCAACAATAAAAGCAAACAATACCATTTAGAGATAGGTAAAAGACTAACATAAATAATGAATCTCCACAGATAACCAATCTTAGTTGTCTGTTGGGTGGAAAATCTTGTTTCTCTGGTTCTGGTGTGTGTTACCTATTTCTTCTTTGTAGTTAATCTCTTTGAGTATTTTCTCTAGCGCTGGTTTCGAAGACATAAATTCCTTCAGTTTCTGTTTGTCATGGAAGCTTCTTATTTTTCCATCTAATTTGATAGAAAGTTTTGCTGGGTAGGAAATTTTTGGCTGGAAGTTGTTTTCTTTCAGAGTTTGAAATATGTTACTCCAAGCCCTTCTGGCTCTCATGACTTGGTTTGGGAAGTCTGGAGTGATTCTAATTGGTTTGCCTCTGAATGTCACTTGGCCCTTTGTTTTTGTTGCCTTTAAGATTCTCTGCTTGGCTTCCACATGGGTCATTTTGACAATTATGTGTTGTGGGGATCCTCTTCTCCGATCCTGTCTAAAGGGAGTTCTATAAGTTTCCTGGACCTGTGTATCAACCTCTTGCTCTATGTTTGGAAAATTTTCTGCTATTACTTCCTTGAAGAGATTGTTGATCCCTTTGGTTTCAACTTCTTTTCCCTCCTCAATTCCAATTATTCTTAGGTTAGCTATCTTAAAATGGGCCCATATTTCTTCAATGTCAGATTCCTGCTGTCGGATTTTTTTTTCTACATCAGTAACTATGCGTTCATTTTTGGAGTGATCATCTTCTAGGAGCGAGAATCTATTCTCCATGTGGTCTAATCAGTTGTTTATGCTTTGAATTGAGGCTTTTACTTCATTGATTACATCCTTTATCTCTTTTTGGCTCTCTCTGAATTCTTTTCAAAACACCTCTATTATTTCTAAAGTTATTTTCCTGATTTGATCTTCTAGAAATCTCTGATTTTCTGTTTTATCAGGTTCTGATGTTGTGGGGTTGTGGGCATTCATTGCTCCATTTTTATTCCTCTTTCCCATGATTTCGGAAGTTTGTGTCTTCTCTGGGTTCTTCCCTGGGTCACTCCGACTTCACTTAAGGTGCTCTGGATCTCGAGTCTGTGGTATCTCAGTCCCTACTCCTCTGTACTGGGTTGTATCGCAGAGTCTCAGACCCAGGGAGTCAACTGAGGCTGCTTTAGACCATGGGGGGGGTGCCAGGTTGGGCGAGAAGTTCTCCTATGGTGTGATATCTCTGCCACTGCCACTCCCCCACTGGGTCGAGTCCCTGGGAGTACAGTACTGGGATTTCTCCTGTAGGGGCCGCAATTTGACTCACTGTTTTTGAGTACACAGATGGAGCTGTAGAGGACTCGGTGGATTCGCTGCTGCTGCCGGTGGCAATATGGTGCCGCTGCCCCGCCCTCGGCTGTGAGGCTGGCGTATTTCTTCTCTGTTTTTGAATTCTGATTTGACTCCCTGCAGCGTGTCCTGGCCCAGCCCCTGGGAGCTTTAGATGCTCCCTGCACCGAGAAATCTGTCGAATTCCTCCCGGCTGATCTGCAGCGGCTCACCTCGGCTCGCTGTCCGCCGCTCCTCTCTGGAGCCTGGTGGGCTGTTGAGTGCGTTGGTCTGGTGCCATCTGGTGAACTCACCACTGCCACCGGCAGTAAGGCTCTGTTGCCGCATCCTCAGCTGTGAAGCCGGCGTGTCTCCTCTCTGGCTCTGAGCTCCATTCTGAGTCCCCCTTCTCTCTGGGGCCTGATGCTGGAAGGAAAGATGGCGCCCACCGCTCCATGCCACGGCTCCAGCTGCAGCACTGTGGTCTGGTTTCTTTCTGGTGCCTCATTTTTCCAGCCCTCTTTTTTTCTGTCCCTTGTAATTACATTTTTTGTTTCTCTGCTGATGGTGTTTTCTGGCTATGAAAGGCGCTGATTTTGTGGTAATAGAGATTGGTTGTTAGCGGGGCTCATAAGCTCCGCATTCCTCCGTCGCCATCTTCCCAGAAGTCCCATTTGCCCATTTCTTGATTGGATTGTTTGATTTCCTAGTGTAGAGTCTTTTGAGCTCTTTGTATATTCTGGATATTAGCCCCCTATCAGAGTGGTGGTTTGTCACAGACTAATCTCAGTCGGTTTGTAATTGTCCGTTCCCGGTCAAATCCTCAGAAAGATGGGGCAAAAGGCAGGTGGAGTTCTGCAGCCTCTTGTCTGCAGCGATTCTTTCTCCTTTAGGGACTGAATTTTCTTTAGGTCCCTAAATGACGACGCTTTGGAAAGAATCTGAGGTGGACAAAGGCTTCTTGAGCCAATGACACTTTATTATGAAAACCCCAAGAAATTTATACCCTTCCCCAGTAAAGTTAAGAGAAAATGGGGGATGGGTGTCTTTCAGCTGGCTGTTGGCCCTCGAAAGACCAACTTTTGTTTCTCTCCAAGGTCTTGCAGATAAGCAGTTCCAGGTGGCAGCCTCCCAGAATAGTCAAGGCTTGGGAGCTTCTCGGGGAATCTTCTTTAACTTTTTCTGGGACTTTTCCATCTTTTGGGCTCAGTTCATATAGCAAGTGTGGGGAGATGTGGTGATTCAGATGGATGTGATGGAGTTTCTTCAGGTGTTGGCATCTTATCTTCTAAATCTGAAAGCTTAAGCATACTTACAACACAGTTTGGCAGACAAAATACCACAAACAACACCACAAGGTTCTTAGTTCTAATTGTCAGATGTATTTCCTTAACTGCTAAGCATTCTTCTTTAGACAACAAGCCTATTAAAAACCTACTCATCTTTAATAATCCACTTCCCTGTCACAAACTCTCTGCAACCTGCTTCTAACTTTCTAATTCCTTCCTTTCCCAGTTGGGACTTTCTTATGATAAGCTCTTCTTCATGCAAAAATGCTTTTCTTACTCTTACGGTATTTCTTTTCCTTCATACATATATATTTAGAACGTCTGTCCTTTATTTTGTCATATTCATTTCTAACTATGCGGCCAGTTTTTTTTTCTATCTCTAGGAATGCTCACACTGAGGTAAAAGTTAACAGTCTTTTTCTTTGGGTCTATTGTATTTGGGCAGCTAAGTTGTTTCTTTAAGGTTACACACAAGGTTTCTCTCTGTCTCTAGGCAGGATTTCAAGGGTAAATAATTACTTTGAACTGAACTACTTTGCCGGAGTTAATAGATAGTGATGAAGGTCGGAGGCCATTTGTGATTGCTGCAGCTGGGGTGCTTATCACAGTACCTGAATTCTGGCCAGTTTCTCATTATTGTTGAGCAGAGCCAAGGACGTTTAAACAAATTATTAGAGAGTTTATTTTCACGGACTCAATTTCTTTTTATAGTCCTAATTTCACATCACTGGAGCAATTCGTGTAGAAAGTTAAAAGGAATAATAGTGAAGGGTATCTAAAAGTGGGGGGTACTTTGGCCAGAGACGATACCTCCTTCTCGGGGCGTTTTTGCCGATTTAACTATGTGGAGTGGGGTCTCAACACATAGATGCCGAGGCAGCAGGATGTCTTGGCATTGGTTGGTAAAGATCTTTTCCCATTCTGTATGCTTCCTCTTTAGATTATTGATGGTTTCCTTTGATGAGAAGAAACTTTTTAGTTTCATGCTATCCCACTTGTTAATTCTTGCTTTAATTTCCTGAGCTTTGGAGGTTTTGTTGAAAAAGTTACTGCCTGTGCCAATATTTTGCAGTGTTGAGCCTATGCTCTCCTCTAATAACTTCACAGTCTCAGGTCTAATTTCTAAGTCTTTGATCCATCTCGAGTTGATTCCTGTGCATGGTGAGTTATAGGGGTTTAGTTCCATCTTTCTACAAATGAATATCCAGTTCTCCCAACACCATTTGTTGAAAAGGCTATCTTTTCACCAGTGTATGAGTTTGGCCCCTTTGTCAAAGATTAATTGACTAAAGATGTGTGGATTTGCTTCTGTATCTTCTATTCTAATCTACTGGTCAGTATATCTGTTATTGTGTCAGTACCATGCTGTTTTTACTACTATTGCTCTATAGTATAATTTGAAATCTGGGATTGTGTTGCCTCCTGCATATTTCTTATTGCTGAGAATTGCTTTGGCTATTCTGGGTCTTTTCTTTCTCCATATAAAGTTCATGATTGATTTTTCTAGGTCTGTGAAGAATGTTGTTGGTATTTATTGGGAATTGCATTGAATCTATAGATCAGTTTTGGCAGAATGGCCATTTTGATGATATTTATTCTGCCTATCCATGAGCATGAGAGATTTTTCCATCTTCCAAGGTCTTCTTCAATTTCTTTCTTTAATGTTTTATAGTTTTTGTTGTAGAGGTCTTTTACATCTTGGGTTAGGTTTATTCCTAGGTATTTTATTGGTTTTGAGGTTATAGTGAATGGAATTGTTTTCTTTGTTTCTTTCATTGTGGATTCATTGTTGGCGTAAAGAAAAGCTACTGATTTCTTTAGGTTGATTTCGTATCCTGCGACTTTGCTGAATTTGTCAATCAGATCCAGAAGTCTTTTGGTTGAGTTCTTAGGTCTTCCAGATAAAAGATCATGTCATCTGCAAATGAGGATAATTTTAATTCCTCTCTTCCTATGTGAATTCCTTTGATTTCCTTCTCTTGTCTTATTACTGTGGCAAGGGTCTCAAGGACTATATTGAAAAGGAGTGGTGATAGTGGGCATCCTTGTCTTGTTCCTGATTTTAGAGGAAATTCTTGCAGTTTTTCCCCATTCAATATAATGTTGGCTTTGGGTTTACAGTATATTGCCTTAATGATATTGAAGTACGTTCCTTCTATCCCAATTTTTTGCAGTGTTTTTAACATAAATGGGTCTTTGATTTTGTCGAATGCATTTTCAGAATCTATTGCTATGATGATGTGGTTTTTGTTCTTGGTTCTATTTATGTGGTGAATAACATGTATTGATTTGCGTATGTTGAACCAGCCTTGTTTTTCTGGGATAAAACCAACTTGATCATGATGTATTATTCTCTTGATATAGTTTTGAATGCGTATGGCTGGTATTTTGTTTAGAATTTTTGCATCTATGTTCATTAAGGATATTGGTTTGTAGTTTTCCTTTCTTGAGGTATCTTTATTCGGTTTGGGGATTAATGTGATACTGGCCTCATAGAAGGAATTTGGGAGAGTTCCATCTCTTTTAATTTCCAGGAACAAGTTCTGAAGTATTGGTATTAGTTGTTCACAGAAGGTTTTGTAAAATTCAGTTGGAAACTCATCTGGGCCTGGGCTTTTCTTTGGTGAAAGAATTTTTATTGCCATTTCTATTTATTTTGTTGCTATTGGTTGGTTTAGGCTTGCTATGTCCTCTTGGTTGAGTTTAGGTAGGTTAATTGTGCTTAGAAATCTATCAATTTCTTCCATGTTTTCAAGTCTATTGAAGTATAAATTTTTAAAGTAGTTTCTGATAATCTTTTGAATTTCTTCACTATCTGTGGTGATATCTCCTTTTTCATTTCTAATTTTGATAATTTGCATTGATTCTCTTTTTCTTTTGCTTAGGTTGGCCATGGGCTTATCAATTCTATTAATGTTTTCAAATAACCAACTTTTTGTTTTATTGATTCTTTGAATTGTTTTTTTTTCTTTATTTCATTTATTTCTGCTCTAATTTTAATAATTTCTTCCCTTCTGCTGGCTTTGGGAATAGACTGTTGTAGTCTTTCTAGGTCCTTGAGTTGTGTCATTAGGTTCTTTACTTGGTGGTTCTCTGTCCTTCTTATGTGGGCACTCAATGCAATAAATTTTCCTCTTAGTACTGCCTTCATAGTTCCATAGAGTTTGGTAGGTTGTGTCTCTGTTTTCATTTGTTTCCATAAATTTCTTTATTTCTTTCCTAATTTCCACTCTTACCCATTCATCATTCAATAGTGTATCATTCACTCTCCATGTATTTGAATAATTTCTTTTGAGTTTCCTATTGTTGATTTCTACTTTTATTCCATTATGGTCTGAAAAGATGCAGGGAATTATATTACATCTTTTGAATTTGCTGGCACTTTCTTTGTGTCCCAGTATGTGGTCTATTTTGGAGAAGGTTCCATGGGCTGCTGAAAAGAATATGTATTCTGTAGTTCCTGGCTGAAATATTCTGTAAATGTCTATTAGGTCCATTTAGTTTATGGTTTTCTTTAGTTCTAAGGAGTCTTTACTCATCTTTTGCCTTGAAGATCGATCCAGTGGTGTGAGAGGCATATTAAAGTCTCCCAGAATTATTGTATTTGGGTCTATTTGGGATCTGATGTCCAGAAGGGTTTGTTTTACAAATGTGGTTGCACCCGCGTTTGGGGCATAAATATTTACTATCATTATATCTTCTTGGTGTATTGTTTCTTTTAATAAAAGGAGGTGCCCTGATTTGTCTCTTCTGATGTGTTTTAGTTTAAAGTCTTTTTTGTTGGATATCAGGGTTGCTACCCCTGCTCTTTTTTGGTCTCCAATAGCATGGTATAACTTTTTCCATCCTTTCATGTTCAGTCTGTGAATGTCTTTGGCTATGAGGTGAGTTTCTTGCAGACAGCATATATATTTTGTTGTTGTTGTTGTTGTTGTTGTTGTTGTTTTTGGTAGTACTGGGGTTCCTGGAAGCCCTTCTACCTCCGGGCTACACTCCCAGACCTATTTTTACATTTTTATTTGGAAACAGGGTCTTCTAAGCCAGCACGCGCGGCTGGCTTCAAACCTGCGCAATCCTCCTGTCTCTGCCTCCCAAGCACGGGGACTACAAGTGTGCGCCACCATACCCGGCAACAGCATATATTTGGATTATGTTTTTTAATCCACATTGCCAATCTATGTCTTTTGATTGGTGAGTTAAGTTTTTTGACGTTAAGAGATATTATTGAAATATGATTTTTGTTTTCTGCCATTTTGTGTTCTGTCTACTCTTGGGTGGTTTGGTCTTTCTTCTTTACTTAAATGGCCAATTATTAACTTCCTCTCTTCTCTGGTTCTGAAGTCTGCTTCTTTTTTCTTCCTTATGGTTTATTTCTTTAAGCATTTTCTCTAGTGTTGACTTTTAATTCATGAATTTTTTGAGATTCTGTTTATCCTGAAAGACTTTGGTTTCACCATTGATTTTGAATCATAGTTTTGCTGGATAGAGTAGTTTTAGTTGGAAGTTATTTTCTTCCAGGGTCTGAATCACGTCGTACCAGTCTCTCCTAGGATTCATGACCTGGGTTTTATAGGCTGGGGTGATTCTTATTGTTTTGCCTCTATATGTCACCCGTCCTTTTGTTCTCACTGCTTTTAAGATTCCTTCCTTGGCCTCTATGTTGGTCATTTTGGCTATTATGTGGTGTGGGGAGGTCCTTTGGTCCTGTCTCAATGGTGTTCTGTATGCCTCCTGGACATGAAGGTCCAAGTCTCTTTCCATGTTTGGAAAATTCTCTGAAATTATTTCTTTGAAGAGATTACAGGTGCCCTTGGTCTATACCTCTATCCCTTCTTCAATGCCTATTATCCATAAGTTAGGATGCTTCATATTATCCCATATTTGCTGGATGTTTAGGTTTTGTTGCTGTAAAGATTTCTGTATATCGCTGACTGTGCTTTCTGTTTTTGATGTACTGTCTTCTAACATTGATATTCTGTTTTCCATTTCATCTAATCTTCCAGAATTTCTTTCTATTGCTGTCTTCATTTCACTTATTGACTTTTTCATTTCATTCCAGACCTCTTTCTAATTCTTTCTTAGTGTTTCCAACTCATCTTTCATCTCCTCTAGACTTGTTTTAAATCCTTTCATCATATTGTAAATCAAGATTCGAAACTCTCCTTATTGCATTTCTTGTAGGTCAGTATTCGTGACTTCTGTCGTTTCTCCACTATTCCTGGTTCTCATATTTTCAAAGTTCTCAGGCCTGTTCTTCTGTTGTCTTCCCATTGATTGTGGGTATTGTGTATAATCCAATCTTAGTAGTAGGGATTTAGATGAGTTAACAGGTAAGCAGTACTTTTCTGAGTGGTGAGGATTGGGTGATGGTGGAGTAGCAGGGGTCAGAAGTCAGGAAGCATGAAGACCAAAATTTTGTTTCTCTGCTTCACAAAATCACAGTAAACAGTAGGCAATGCCAACGGTTGTTGAGTGCGCTGTCGCGGACTCCATGAACCCACTGCCACCACTGAAGGCAATATGTTTTCGCTGCCACACCCTTGGCTGTGAGGCTGGTGTATTTCTTTTTTGGTTTTGAGCTCTGCTCTGAGTCCCTGGAGGGCATGCTGAGCCCAGCCTCTGGGAGCTTTAGACGTGCCTTGCGCTGAAAAAACTGCTGAATTACACCTGGCTGTTCCACAGCTGCTCACCGCAGCTCCTTGTCCACCCCTCCTCTCTGGAGCCTGATGGCTGGATGAGTGTGCTGATCTGGAGTCGTCCAGTAAATTCTCCGCTGCCAGCGGCAGTATGGCACTGCTGCCATGTCCAGGCCCTTAGGATGGCATATCTCCTCTCCGGTTCTGAGCTCTGTTCTGAGTCCCCCTTCTCTCTGGAGCCTGGCGCTGCGAGGGAAGATGGCGCCGGCGGCGCAGCGCCGTCGCCATTGGAATGTGGGCTGGTTTCCTCTCTGGTGTCTGGCCGTTCTTCTAACCTTCCTTCTCTCTGTCCCTTGTACTTACAGTTTTTATTTCTCTGCTGGTGATGTTTTCTGGCTATGAAAAGTGCTGATTTTGTAGTAATAAGGATCAATTGTTAGCGGGATTAGTAAACGCCGCTTTACTTGGTTGCCATCTTCCCAGAAGTCCTTATATTATTTATTTTGATACAGGATCTAAGTTGCTGAGGCTGGCCTCCAACCTGTGATCCTCCTGTCTCAGTATCACAAGCACCTAGATTACAGGTGTGCACTACTATGTCTGACTCGGTGATTTGAATATAATGCACTTAGTTGTAGATTTCTGGGTTTTTTCCTACATAGAATTCACTGAATTTATTATTCACATATATTAATATTTTCATCAAATTTGGGATATCTCCAGCCATTATTTCTGAAATATTTTTCTGCCACTTCCGCTATTTACTCTCCTGTTCAATTTCCAGAATCCTGAAGTGGTTGTTTTCTACAATCTTACCGGTTTATCACTGCTTTTTTTTCTATGGTGCTGGGGATTGAACCCAGGGGTATTCTACCTCTAAGCTGAACCCCCAGTTCTTTTTTTTTATTTTAAAACAGGGTCTGGCTAAGTTTCTGAGAGTCTTGCTAAGTTGCTGAGGCTGGCCTCAAACCTGAGGTCCTCCTGTCTCAGCTCCTCAGGTACTGAGATTACAAGTGTGTGCCACCACACCCATATTATCATTGCTTTTTAAGGAGGGGATTTTCTGAGCTTCTGTAGTAGCTGACTTTAATACCTAACACTTCCATATCAAGTGCTAACAGAAAAGATGAGAAAGCAGACGATGAATGGTCTTGAGGAATGATTGATTTTCAAAACGTTTTTGTGTGTGTGTGTGTGTTCTCTTCTAGTCTTTTATTAATATATAATTTTTTTTAATTTTTTATTGGTGCACTGTATTCATACATCATAGTGGGATACAAAGAAAACTTTTGTAGACATACATGCACACATCGCCAGTCAACCCCCACCCGATCCCCACCCCATTCCCTCCCCATCCCTCCTTCCCATGCTTGGCTTAGTGGTTGACATCTAGTATTATAGCAATTTGTCCAAAATTAAAAATGATAATCTCGGCAACTACCGCCTCTGCCTCTGGGAGTTGAAGTTTCCGAAGGAGGACTCGCGAGCGCTCGCAAGGCCACGCCGGAGGGTCCTTCTGAAGGCACTCCCACGTTCCCCATCAACTCCTCAGTGCGTTGTTTTTCAGAGGCAGCAAATAATGTCATCTGAAATGTCACCAACATGTATTGAGACTTGTAATGTTGAAAGGAAACAAGACTTAAGTGAAGATGAAAAAGAGAAGCAGAAACCAAGATTAGATGAAGGGACTGAACCAATATCTAAACGGCAAATGAAGAAGCTAATAAAACAGAAACAATGGGAAGAACAGCGAGAACTCCGCAAACAAAAGCGGAAAGAAAAACGCAAGAGAAAGAAGTTAGAACGACAATTTCAACTGGAATCAAATTCAGATGGAAATGACAGAAAACGTGTTCGAAGACATGTTGTTCATAGTACCCTCCGCCTTATCATTGACTGTAGTTTTGACGATTTGATGGTATTAAAGGATATTAAGAAACTTCATAAGCAGATTCAGCGATGTTATGCAGAAAATCGACGAGCACTACATCCTGTGCAGTTCTACTTGACAAGCCATGGGGGCCAGCTGAAAAAGAATATGGATGAAAATGACAAAGGATGGGTCAACTGGAAGGATATCCACATCAAACCGGAACACTATAGTGAACTTATGAAAAAAGAAGACCTGATTTATCTTACATCAGATTCACCTAATATATTGAAGGAATTAGATGAATCAAAGGCATATGTGATTGGGGGATTAGTAGATCACAACCATCATAAGGGATTCACCTTTAAACAAGCCTCAGATTATGGAATTAATCATGCACAGCTCCCCCTTGGAAATTTTGTGAAGATGAATAGTCGGAAAGTCTTGGCAGTTAATCATGTATTTGAGATTATTCTGGAATACTTGGAGACGAGAGACTGGCAAGAAGCATTTTTTACTATCTTACCTCAGCGGAAAGGAGCTATTCCCACCAATCAAGGGGGTGAAAGTTCTTCCCAGAGCAAGCAGTCTGCCGGGGCTGAATGTGGATCGGACAGTGATTATAGTGAGGAGGAATGCAGCAGAAATGAAACAGATTCACCAAGTCAAGAAGAAAAGCAGGATAAAGAAAATAGTGCTGAACCTGCAGCAAACTCTGCACTCCAGTGATGTAGCCTGGCTTTAGCTTAAGGGAGAATTAGGAGAAAGTAATGTTTTTCACAGAATATTCTAATTGGAAGACAATTTTATTTCTGTTTGAATTTTTAAACTTTTCTTTAAAAAGCTAAATGATACTAAAAAACATTGATTTTTTTATCATTTTAAAATTGTTTTCTAAACCTCAAATAAGAGTTTTAGAGAATTTTGATTAGTATACCTTTATTGTCTTTTTGTTTACTGGAATGTATTTTTCAGTGTGTGCCTTCCTACCTTTCAGTTCACATCAGTGACCTTTATGTTCCATCTATTGCTATTTACCTGTGAAGGCAGATATTCATAAATGTCCTATACATCAACTAGAATGCTGTGTATAGGAAGTTACGCTCTATTTGTAGCTTTTTTTTTCTTTTTTCTTTTTTTGGTGGTACTGGGGTTCCTGGAAGCCCTTCTACCTCCCAGCTACGTTCCCAGACCTATTTTTATACTTTTCTTAATTTGGAAACAGGGTCTCAAGCCAGCACAGCTGGCTTCAAACCTCTGCAATCCTCCTGTCTCCGCGTCCCAAGCGCAGGGATTACAAGCGTGCGCCACTATGCCCAGCTATTTGTAGCTTTTATATTCAGTTTAGTTACTTCAAGGTAAAACAATTTCTAAGAAGAAATGCCTGCTCCCTAATGCAGTGATCCTAGGTTGGCTGGGGGAGCCCTGCCCAAACCTCCCTCATGGTGCCTTTTCATGGTTCTGAGGGGATCATAGAAGAATTGAGGATCTCTTGAATACATGTCTTAATCCTATAATGGTAACAATTTCAATTATAAAATTTAATTTTTGTGGGCTTAATTATGTTTTAAGGCTGTTACTTCTGATGGATCAATTTTGTTTATACCTGAATTTAAAGCCTAACAGTTTTTAGCAGCTATCCTTTCCTTCCATATATATTTTTAAAATATTTGTCATATGAGGTGAATATTGTATACCTTCCTCTTGTCATATAATATTCAAACTAATGTAAATTTGTGTTTTTGTAAATGATATATATACAAATATGCATGTAGCTATATTTACATCTGTTTATCCATATTATATATTGTTCTCAGTTATGATAACAGGACTGATTTGTAGTGTGTAAATGGTTGTATTCAACAAACTAAGATCAATTTGAATTTCTTGAAGTACAAAAATTCACAGCTAAATTTTTGTTTGGAAACATTGGCAAGGGAGGATGGGGCAAGAAAAGCTGTTTGAGTTTCTAGTGATTATAAAGATCTTATGAAATGTAGAGATGTTTACAGTAAAGTGATTGTTCTCTATCACAGCTAAAGATTTCAGGAATCTTAAAGTTTGTGTTATTTTCTAGTGTTTTGTTTGTTTTTTAACATATGAAAATTATATTTTAAATACTTACATAACTTATGTATAAGTTACATACTAAGCATATGCACATTTAATAGAAAGTTTTTTTGTTTTAGTATTGATGCTTACTGTCTATTACTTCTGTTGCTTTATTTTTAGTAATCTATTATAGTTGCTCATTTTAAAGTAAGGTCTATGCAAGGTTTAAAAATAAAGCCCTGTGGTTCTAAAAGAAAAAAAAAAAGAAAAAAAAATGATAATCTCACATAACAGTTTCATTTGTCTGATACCAAGCTTTTGATAACATACAGATAACATTTCAATATTTTTTTTGCTTTCTTTCTTACCAGAGAATATTTTTTTCTTTTTCTTTTTTGTAGGTGAAACTATCATATATTTATATATTTATTTTTCAGAAAAAATCTATCCTAATATGGAATATGGACTCTAGATAACCAAAACGATCTCAAAAAAGAACAAAGTTAGGAGATGTATATTTTCTGATTTCAAACCATATAAAGCTACAATAATTGAAACAGTGTAGTACTGTTCTAAAGGCAGATATATAAACTATTGGAGCTAAATAAAAGCCTAGAGCTAAATTCTTCCATATATTGTCAAGTTATATTTGACAAGGTTTCCACAAACATTTGGTGGAGGAAATAATAATCTTTTAACTAAATAATGTTAAAAAATTAAAATTACATGAAAACATTTCAATATTTCTTTTTGCTTTCTTTCTTACCAGAGAATATTTTTTCTATTTTTTTAGGTGAAACTATCATATATTTATATATTTATTATTTTTCAGAAAAAAAATCTATCCTAATATGGAATATGGACTCTAGATACCCACAACGATCTTGAAAAAGAACAAAGCTAGAAGATGTATATTTTCTGATTTCAAACCATATAAAGCTACAATAATTGAAATAGTGTAGTACTGTTATAAAGGCAGATATATAAATCATTGGAGTTAAATACAAGCCTAGAGATAAATTCTTCCCTATATTGTCAAGTTATTTTTGACAAGGTTTCCACGAACATTTGGTGGTGGAAATAATAATCTTTTAACTAAATATTGTTGAAAAATAATACTTACATGGAAAAGAATAAAATTGGACCCTTACCTAATCCCATATACAAGTATTAACTCAAAATAGATAAAAGACCTGAATATAAATCTTAAGACTATAAACTTTTAGGAGAAAATCTAGGTCATAAAACCTCACAACATTGAAATTGGCAGTGATTTCTTGGATATGATTTCAATGGCACAGGCAACAGAAGAGTATACAAACTCCCTAAAAATAAAAAACATATTGTATATCCAAAGACAATGTAAACAGAGTTAACAGTTACTGATAGAATGGGATAAAATATTTCCAAATGCTATATCTGAAGGTATATTAATATTCCAACTAGAAATCCTAAAAATTAACAACAATAAAGGCAAACAATACCATTTAGAGATAGGTAAAAGACTAACATAAGTAATGAATCTCCACAGATAACCAATCTTAGTTGTCTGTTGGGTGGAAAATCTTGTTTCTCTGGTTCTGGTGTGTGTTACCTATTTCTTCTTTGTAGTTAATCTCTTTGAGTATTTTCTCTAGCGCTGGTTTCGAAGACATAAATTCCTTCAGTTTCTGTTTGTCATGGAAGCTTCTTATTTTTCCATCTAATTTGATAGAAAGTTTTGCTGGGTAGGAAATTTTTGGCTGGAAGTTGTTTTCTTTCAGAGTTTGAAATATGTTACTCCAAGCCCTTCTGGCTCTCATGACTTGGTTTGGGAAGTCTGGAGTTTTTCTAATTGGTTTGCCTCTGAATGTCACTTGGCCCTTTGTTTTTGTTGCCTTTAAGATTCTCTGCTTGGCTTCCACATTGGTCATTTTGACAATTATGTGGCGTGCGGATCCTCTTCTCCGATCCTGTCTAAAGGGAGTTCTATAAGTTTCCTGGACCTGTGTATCAACCTCTTGCTCTATGTTTGGAAAATTTTCTGCTATTACTTCCTTGAAGAGATTGTTGATCCCTTTGGTTTCACTTTCTTTTCCCTCCTCTATTCCAATTATTCTTAGGTTAGCTCTCTTAAAATGGGCCCATATTTCTTCAATGTCAGATTCCTGCTGTCGGATATTCTTTTCTAGATTAGAAACTATGCGTTCATTTTTTGAATGATCATCTTCTAAGAGCAAGATTCTGTTCTCCATGTGGTCTAATCGGTTGTTTGTGCTTTGAATTGAGGCCTTTACTTCATTAATTACATCCTTTATCTCTTTTTGGCTCTCTCTGAGTTCTTTTCGAAGCACCTCTATTATTTCTACAGTTATTTTCCTGATTTGATCTTCTAGAAATCTCTGATTTTCTGTTTTATCGGGTTCTGATGTTGTGGGGTTGTGGGCATTCATTGCTCCAGTGTTATTCCTCTTTCCCACGATTTCGGAAGTTTGTGCCTTCTCTGGGTTCTTCCCTTGGGTCACTATGACTTCGCTTAAGGTGCTCTGGATCTCGAGTCTGTAGTATCTCTGACCCCACTACTCCTTTACTAGGTTGTATCACAGAGTCTCCGACCCAGGGAGTCGATAGAGGCTGCTTTAGACTATGGGGGGGTGCCAGGTTGCACGTTCTCCTATGGTGTGATATCTCTGCTCATGCCACTCCTCCACTGGGTCAAGTCCCAGGGAGTACAGTACTGGGATTTCTCCTATGTGGCCCGCAATTTGACTCACTGTTCTTGAGTACGCAGATGTAGCTGTACTGGACTCGATAAATTCTCTGCTGCTGCCGCCGGTGGCAATATGGCGCCGCTGCCACGCCCTCGGCCATGAGACTGGTGTATTTTTTCTTCTCTGGTTTTGAGTTCCACTCTGAGTCCCTGCAGCGTGTGCTGAGCTCAGCCACTGGGAGCTTTAGATGCTCCCTGCGCTGAAATATCCCGCCTGGCTATTCCACAGCGGCTCACCTCGGCTTGCTGTAGCCGTCCGGTGAATTCGCCGCTGCCGCCAACAGTATGGCGCTGCTGCTGCGTCCTCGGGCGTGAGGCCAGTGTATCTCCTCTGTGGCTCTGAGCTCTGTTCTCAGTCCGCTTTCTCTCTGGAGCCTGGTGATTTTTTTGTTTCTCTGGTGATGGTGTTTTCTGGCTATGAAAGGCGCTGATATTGTGGTAATGGAGATTGGTTGTTGGCGGGGCTCTTAAGCCCCGCTTTTCTCGGTCACCATCTTCCCGGAAGTCCTCAAAACATTTTAAAGGCTACTTGATCTAAATTTCCAATTGGAGAAAGCAAGCAGCAGTATAGTGAAGAGTAATGTTTGCCTGTGCCTCCTAGTACTTTTGCCCAGGCTAAGTTATAATCATTTTGCTGAAAAGTTCTTTAGTTCTAAATAATCATGTTGACTTGAAATAGTACTTCACACAATACAGCTGAGTTGTACATTTTTCTTTCCCCAGCAGATGGTGACATTTTTATAGAATATGAATAAATTGTCCAAATGGACAAGAGAACTAAATAACCAAAATATAATGTCTCAATTTCCTTTCTCCTTCATTTACATCTGGAATTTACTTGCAAAAAAGCATTCTTCAAGAAGTAACCTTTTTTTTTGGTACTGGGGATTGAACACGACATTCTACCTCCAACTGAAAACCTCCAGTCCTTTTCATTTTTCATTTTTAAACAGTTTCACTAAGTGACTAAGGATTTCATTATACTGCTGAGTCTGGCCTCAAGTCTGTGATGCTCCTGTCTCAGCCTCCCAAGCACTGGGATTACAGGTGTGCACTACCATGCCTAGCTAAGAAAAACATTTACAAAGGAAGATTAAGTGTCAACTTGTACTTTCAGTACTTGAGAGGCTGAGAAAGGAGGATCACAGGTTCCAGGACAGCCTTAGCAAGTAGTTAGACGCTAATCAGCCTAGAGCGATCCTGTTTCAAATTAAAAATTTAAAAATAGGGCTGGGGGTATAGATCAGAGGTAGAGTGTCCCTGATTTCAATTCCTAGTACCAAAAAAAGAAAAAAAGATTTATAAAAACCATAAACTAGCAGGACACAATGATGCATGCCTGTAATCCCAGTACTTGGGAGGCTGAGACAGGAGGATCACAGGTTTGCAACCAGCCTCAGCTACTTAGTGAGGCACTTTGTAACTCAGTGAAACCCTGCTTCAAAATAAAGCATAAAAAAATAGGACTGGGAGTATAGCTTGGAAATAGAATGTCCCTGGGTTCAACCCGCAGTTCCCCAAAAAATTTTAAAAACCATAAACTAATGTAAAAAAAAGAAATTTTCAACTTCTTCAATACCCAGCTTTTGCAGTATTTTCACCAGATATTTTCTTTATTTCTCTCTCCGTGTGTGTGTGTGTGTGTGTGTGTGTGTGTGTGTGTGTGTGTGTTGCTAGGGATTGAACTCTGGGCTATTTGACCTCTGAGCTATACCCCAGCCCTTTTTATTTTTTTTATTTTGAAACAGGGTCTCACTAAGGTACCACGCATTGACCTTGAATCTGTGATTTTCCTGTCTCAGCCTCCCGAAGTACTGGGATGACAGGCATGTGTCACCACATCTGGCTATAAGATATTTTCTCATTTTGCATCTGGCCACATCCACCTACTTATTTACAAAAATAGAATAGAAAGGAAATAAAGCTAAAATGGGCAAATTTTCTTTTAAAATAATATCCACCATTGAATGTGGTAGCATACCCCTGTAATCTCAGTACTCGGGAAGCTAAAACTGGAAGATGGCAGGGTTTAGGCCAGTCTCAGAAACTTAGTGAGACCTCAGTAAATTAGTGAGAATCTGTTTTAAAATAAAACAGAACTGGAGGTATAGTGCAGAGGTAGAATGCCCCTAGGCTCAATTCCCAATACTAAATAAATAAATAAATAAATAAATAAATAAATTTCCACCTCTGGTTTCTCTTCACTCCTTTTTTCCCATGATTTCTCCTCACTCATCTTTGATCCCCAGATTAGTTATACAGAATTATTATAATGGTCCCCCCCGTCTGAGGTTTCACTTTCTATGGTTCCAGCTATGTACAGTCAATTGTGATCCAAAAATATTAAATGGAAAATTCCAGAAATAAACCATTTATAAATTCTAATTTGCATGCTATTCTGAGTATTATGAGTAAGTCTCGTGTTTTCCTGTTCTCAATCTCATCTCAGGTGTGAGTCATCCCTTGGCCCAGTGTATTCACACTGTATATGCTACCTGCCCACTAGTCACTCAGTAGCCATTTCAGTTATCAGATCGCCTATCACAGTACTGCAATGCTTCTGTTCAAGTAAGCTTTATTTGACTTAAATATGGCCTCAAAGGGCAAGAGTGATGGTGCTGGCTATTCAGATATGCCAAAGAGAAGCTATAAAGTGCACCTGTTAAGTGAAAAGGTGAACATTTATATTTTTTGGTGGGGGGGAATTGGATATTGAACCCAGGGCCATTCTACCTCCTAGTTATAGCCCCAGCCCTATTTATTTCTGTTTTTATTTTTATTTATTTTTCTTTTGTTTGTTTGTGGGTTTTTTTGCTATTTTGGTATTTTGGGGGAGGTTGTACTGGGGATTGAAATCAGGGGCATTTTACCTCTGAGCCATACCCCCAGCCCTATTTTACTTTTTATTTTGAAACAGGGTCTTACTAACTTGCTAAGGATGTCGCTAAGTTGCTAAGGCTGGCCTCAAGCCTATGATCCTCCTGGCCCAGCCTCCCAAGTACTGGGATTACAGGCATGCGCCACCACACCTGCCTTATTTTTGTTTTGAAACAAGATCTCCCTAAATAGCTGAGGATCTCCCTAAGTTGCTGAGGCTGGCCTTGTGCCTGTGATTCTCCAGTCTTAGCTTCCCATTACTGGAAATACAGACTTGCTCCACCATGCCCAGGTGAAAATTATTGACTTAGAGAAATAGCAACAATAACAACAAAGCCACATGTTGTGGCACATGCTTGTAATCCCAGTACTTGGGTGGTTGAGACAGGAGGATCAAAGGTTCGAGACCAGTCTCAGGAATTTAGTGAGACCCTGTTTCAAAACAACAACAAAAAATTGGACTGAGGGGTTGCTCAGAGGTAGAACATTCCTGGGTTCAAACCCCAGTACTACAAAGAGAGAGAGAGGGAGAGGGAGGGAAGGAGAGAGAGAAAGAAAGAGAAAAAGACAAAAAATGTACACTAAAATTTCTAAGATCTACAGTATTATAAAATATTATGACAGATTACACTTAACTTTTATTATAATAAAGTGTTACAATTTTATTGTTAGGATTATTAATCTATACTCTGCCTTATTTTCAACACTGGAGACTGAACCCAGAGGACTTTACCCTGACCTGCATCCCCAGCTCCTGTTTTTAATTTGTTATATATTATTATTATTATTATTATTATTATTATTATTATTACTATTATTACAGCACTGGGGATGGAACCCAGGGGCATTCTATCTCTGAGGTACCCAGCCCTATTTTTCATTCTTTATTTTGAAACAGGGTCTTACGGAGTAGCAAAGGGCCTCACTAAGTAGCTGAGGCTAGACAGGCTTGAAACAAATTCATGCTGAGGCTGGCTTGAACTTGTGACCCTCCTTCCTCATTCTCTGGATTACAGGCATGTGCCTCCATGACTGGCTTAATGTATTCATTAAACTTTATCACAAGTATGTATGTTTGGGGTAAAACATAGTGTATATAAACTTTGAAATTATCCACAGTTTTAGGAATCCACTAGGGATTTTGAAACATACGCTTCACAGATAAGGGGGACAACTGTATACAAGTGTATTTCTCTTATTTAGGAGCAATACATTTCTCTCTCTTCTCTGTCTGTCTGTGTGTCCTATATATTTTTTGAGACAGGGTCTCACTAAGTTGCTGAGGATCCTGCTAAATTGCTGAGGCTGGCCACAAACCTATGATTCTCCTGTCTCAGCCTCCCAAGTACTGGGATTACAAGCATGCACCACCAAGCCCAGCTGTCAAAACAGTTTTTTTAATCTATGTAAATTTAATTTTAAACGTAAATGTAACTTTAAGTCACTGAAACAAAGGAAAACTGGATAAAGGATATTTTCCACCATGCCTGGCTCTTCTCTATTTTCTAATGTAAAGTATGGTGTATAGATAAAATTAGTTATTCGATGTAGTTGGGCTCAGTGGTGCACACCTGTAATCCCAGTACTTGGGCTGACACAGGAAGATCGCAGGTTCAAAGCCTGAAGCACACAGTAACTTAGTGAGACCTTGTCTCAAAATACAAAATAACGAGGTTTGGGTATGTAGTTCGGGGGGTAGAACACCCCTGAATTCAATTCCCAGTACCACAAAAAAGAAAATTTATTCATGGCTGTATATAATTCTTAGTTCCAGCTTAATATATCAACTCTGCAAGGGTTATTACATTCACTAGTCCAAACCAAACATCAGTTGAACATTTATTATATTTCAGGTTTCCTTGTATAGCAAGTGGTCCTTCCAGGACAGGATACAAATGCATACTAGTATATAAGAAGTGTTTTCACACACAAGCTTCAGGGCTCAAGTTCCCATGGGAGCTCAGAAAAAGACTCATTAATGCTAATGGCTATATTAGTTGATGCTATGCTCATTAAAATGAATATATATATAAACTCGAAATTGGGGTTGATATTACAGACTGAGATATGAGCAAATGGCATTGCAGCAGTGTGAACGCCTGAAGTTCGAATTTAGAAGCAGCAACACAGCCAGCATTATTGTAAACACCAGAAGAGTCTGGCAGAATACTCAGTGTTAAACGTACTGTATGGTGACCCACACCTGTAATCCTCGTACTTGGGAGGTTGAAATCGGAGGATCACAGGTTTGCGGCCAGCCTTGGCAACTTAGCAAGATTCTCATCAACTTAGTGAGACCTTGTTTCAAAAATAAATAAATAAATAAATAAATAAATAAATAAATAACAAAAAATAATCTGGGCGTGTTGCCCCAACACTTATAATTCCAGTGCATGGGAGGCTGAGATAGGAGGATCATAGGTTCAAAGTCAGCCTCAGTGACTTAGTGAGACCCTGTTTCAAAATAAAAAAATAAAATAATGTTGGGGGTGTAGCTCAGGGGTAGAACACTCCTGGGTCCAAACCTGAGTACCACAAAAAATAAATAAAACAAAAATAGCCACACATGGTGACACACACCTGTAATCCCAGTACTTGGGAGGCTGAGACAGGAGGATCACAGGTTCACAGCCAGCCTCAGTGAAGTACTTCAGAACTTGGTAAGATTCTGTTTCTAACAAAAAATAAAATAGGGATGGTGGTTTAGCTCAGAGGTAGAATGCCCCGGGGTTCAATTACCAGCACCACAAAAATAAATAAGTTAAAATAAATTAAATAAATAAAAAGGACTCGTGAGGAGGAAAGGGAGGGGTAATAGGGTGGGAGTTGAGGAAGGGCTAGCTGAGTGATGTGTGCATATATGCCTCTACCATCTTGTACTCTGTTAAGATGGATGACTACATATGTGTGCACCAATAAAAAAAGAAAGAGAAAGAAAGAAAAAAGGACTAGAACTGTAGCACAGAGGCAAAACATCTCTGAGTTTAATCCTCAGTAACACACACAAATATGCACATATACAGAGTACAGTGTGCAAACAGTCAGAATACAAGGTGGAGATGGAAGAGGAAGGAAGTGGTGGAAAGTGAGACTATAGAGGTTTGTTGGGGCCAAACTATAAAAGCTGTTAGAAAGCACACTGTGGTATGAGGACCACGCCGTAGAAATCTTTGTGCAGTGTTCTCAGGAGCATGGGATTGATCCTGTTAGCCTAGAGGCTATCTCTTTAAGGCATGGAGGTGACAGAGGCCAGAAACAGAGAGACCAATTTAGAGATGATAGATCAGACAAAGTTAGAGAGGAAAAGCAGGTGGACTGATGAATGGTGGTGTCATGGGATGGGAAGGGTGCCCGATGGGGGCATATTTAAGGAACTTTCACATGGTAGACTTTCTGCACTAGAGTGACTGATTAGACATGATATGGAGAAAAGGGAAGGAAGAATACATCAAATGGCATCTTGGTGTGCAAAGACAGCATTGTTCAAAACAGAAAGCCAGGGGAAATAGCAGAATTTTAGAGAATTATAGAAGGTTTGGCTTGGGATAAATATGAATTCAAGGTTCTTGGGGACAATATCTTGTGGAGATATTGAGATAGGACTAGAAATAATGAGCCGGGCATAGTGGAGCACACCTTCTACTACTTGGGAGGCTGAGACAGAAGGATTATAGGTTAAAGGCCAGCCTCAGCAACTCAGCAAGACCCTCAGCAACTTAGAGAGACCCTGTATTTAAAAAAAAAAGTTTTTGCTGGGCGTGGTGGCGCACACTTGTAATCCCAGCATTTGGGAGGCTGAGACTGGAGGATCGTGGTTCTCAGACAGCCTCAGCTACTTAGTGAGGCCCTCCACAACTCAGTGAGACACTGTTTCAAAATAAAAGAATAAAAATTAGGGCAGGGGGTGTAGCTCGGAGGTCGAATGCCCCTGGGTTCCATCCCCAGACGCGCAAGAAAAAAAAAAAAAAGATCTTGGAGTGCAGCTGTAGCGTGGAGGTAGAATGCCCCTGGATTCAATCCTTAGTACCAAAAGAAAAGAAAAGAAAAACAAATGAGACTAACCGTACTTTAGAAAAAAACTCTGGAGATGGTATTTAAGAGTGAAAAATGTAGCCAGGCATTGTGATATATGCCTGTAATCCCAGCACCTGGGAAGCTGAGAAAGGAGGGTCACAGGTTCGAGACTAGTCTAAACAATTAAGGGAGATTTATTTCTAAATAAAAAATAAGAGATAACTTCTGGGAAGATGGCGACCAAGAAAAGCGGGGCTTAAGAGCCCCGCTAACAACCAATCTCCATTACCACAAAATCAGCGCCTTTCGTAGCCAGAAAACACCATCACCAGAGAAACAAAAAAATCACCAGGCTCCAGAGAGAAAGCGGACTGAGAACAGAGCTCAGAGCCACAGAGGAGATACACCGGCCTCACGCCCGAGGACACGGCAGCAGCGCCATACTGCCAGCAGCAGCGGTGAGTTCACCAGACGGCTACAGCAAGCCGAGGTGAGCCGCTGTGGAACAGCCAGGCAGGATTTCTCAGCGAAGGAAAATCTAAAGCTCCCAGTGGCTGAGCTCAGCACATGCCGCAGGGATTCAGAGTGGAAATCAAAACCAAGAAATAAGCCAGCCTCACGGCCGAGGGCGTGACAGCGGTGCCATATTGCCACCGGCGGCAGCAGCAGCGAATTCACCAAGTCCAGTATGGCTACATCTGCGTACTCAAAAATAGTGAGTCAAATTGCGGGCCACAGAGGAGAAATCCCAGTACTGTACTCCCTGGGACTTGACCCAGTGGGGGAGGGGCGGTGGCAGAGATATCACACCATAGGAGAACGTGCAACCTGGCACCCCCCACAGTCTAAAGCAGCCTCTATCGACTCTCTGGGTCGGAGACTCTGTGATACAACCCAGTAAAGGAGTAGTGGGGTCTGAGATACTACTGACTCGAGATCCAGAACACCTTAAGTGAAGTCATAGTGACCCAAGGGAAGAACCCAGAGAAGGCACAAACTTCCGAAATCATGGGAAAGAGGAATAATACTGGAGCAATAAATGCCCACAACCCCACAACATCAGAACCCGATAAAACAGAAAATCAGAGATTTCTAGAAGATCAAATCAGGAAAATAACTGTAGAAATAATAGAGGTGCTTCGAAAAGAACTCAGAGAGAGCCAAAAAGAGATAAAGGATGCAATTAATGAAGTAAAGGCCTCAATTCAAAGCACAAACAACCGATTAGACCACATGGAGAACAGAATCTCGCTCTTTGAAGATGATCATTCCAAAAATGAACGCATAGTTTCTAATCTAGAAAAAAATATCCAACAGCAGGAATCTGATATTGAAGAAATATGGTCCCATTTTAAGAGAGCTAACCTAAGAATAATTGAAATAGAGGAGGGAAAAGAAAGTGAAACCAAAGGGATCAACAATCTCTTCAAGGAAGTAATAGCAGAAAATTTTCCAAACATAGAGCAAGAGGTTGATACACAGGTCCAGGAAACTTATAGAAGTCCCTTTAGACAGGATCGGAGAAGAGGATCCCCACGCCACATAATTGTCAAAATGACCAATGTGGAAGCCAAGCAGAGAATCTTAAATGCAACAAAAACAAAGGGCCAAGTGACCTTCAGAGGCAAACCAATTAGAATCACTCCGGACTTCCCAAACCAATTCATGAGAGCCAGAAGGGCTTGGAGTAACATATTCCAAACTCTGAAAGAAAACAACTTCCAGCAAAAAATTTCCTACCCAGCAAAACTTTCTATCAAATTAGATGGGGAAATAAGAAGCTTCCATGACAAACAGAAACTGAAGGAATTTATGTCTTCAAAACCAGCGCTAGAGAAAATACTCAAAGAGATTAACTACAAAGAAGAAATAGGTAACACACACCAGAACCAGAGAAACAAGAGTTTCCTTCCAACAGACAACTAAGATTGGTTATCTGTGGAGATTCATTATTTATGTTAGTCTTTTACCTATCTCTAAATTGTATTGTTTGCCTTTATTGTTAATTTTTAGGATTTCTAGTTGGAATATTAATATACCTTCAGATATAGCATTTGGAAATATTTTATCCCATTCTATTAGTAACTTTTAACTCTGTTTACATTGTCTTTGGATATACAATATATTTTTTTATTTTTTAGGGAGTTTGTATACTCTTCTGTTGCCTGTGCCATTGACATCATATCCAAGAAATCACTGCCAATTTCAATGTTGTGAGGTTTTATGACCTAGACTTTCTCCTAAAAGTTTATAGTCTTAAGATTTATATTTAGGTCTTTTATCTATTTTGAGTTAATATTTGTATATGGGATTAGGTAAGGGTCCAATTTTATTCTTTTCCATGTAATTATTATGTTTCAACAATATTTAGTTAAAAGATTAGTTTTTCCTCCACCAAATGTTCGTGGAAACCTTGTCAAAAATAACTTGACAATATAGGGAAGAATTTAGCTCTAGGCTTTTATTTAACTCCAATGGTTTATATATCTGTCTTTAGAATAGTACTACACTGTTTCAATTATTGTAGCTTTATATGGTTTGAAATCAGAAAATATATATCTTCTAGCTTTGTTCTTTTTCAAGATCGTTTTGGGTATCTAGAGTCCATATTAGGATAGATTTTTTCCTGAAAAATAAATATATAAATATATGATAGTTTCACCAAAAAAATAGAAAAAAATATTCTCTGGTAAGAAAGAAAGTAAAAAGAAATATTGAAATGTTATCTTTAAGTCATCAAAAGCTTGGTATCAGACAAATGAAACTGTTATGTGAAATTATTATTTTTAATTTTGGATAAATTGCTATAATACTAGATGTCAACCACTAAGCCAAGCATGGGAGGGAGGGATGGGGAGAGAATGGGGTGGGGATCGGGTGGGGGCTGACTGGGCGATGTGTGCATGTATGTCTACAAAAGTTTGTATACCACTATGATATATGAATACAGTACACCAATAAAAAATTTAAAAAAAATAAAAAATAAAAAATAAAAAACCTGGGGGAGTGATGCAGAGGCACAATGCCCTTGTATTCATCCAACAGTTCTATAATAAATAAAAAATTAAAAAGGTCAGGGGGCATTAGCTCAGTAGCAGAACACTCCTGATTTCAATCCCCAGTACTACCATACTAACACACACACACACACACACACACACACACACACACACATGCACACACACATATGTGAAAAATGTAAACTCCATGGGAGAAGCCATGGGAAATAAATGTCTCCAGTAGTTTAGTTCAAGGTCAGCTCCAGCAACTTAGACTCTGTTTCAAAACAAAAAGTAAATAAAATAACGCTGGGGATGTATAGCTCAGACATAGAATGCCCCTGGGTTCAATCCTCAGTACCACACACAAAAATAATTCCCCAATGGAGCCTTGACCAATTCTGTGGGTTACGTAGCCACTCTGACCAAAAAGGACCTTACCAAGGGAGTCACAGGAGTGAAGTCATGTTTACAGAGGGAGACATAAGTGACTCCCCCTCTTTCTGTGCCACTTCTGTGTTCATGGCATACAGTGGTAACCTAACAGGCTTTTTTGGGGGGGTACTGCCAATGGAACCCAGGTACATTTTACCTTCATGCTACACCCAACCCTATTTTATTTTTTATTTGTAATCAGGGTTTCATAAAGTTGCTGCAAGCCTAGCTAAAGTTGCTGAGGCGATCCTCAAACCTGTGATCCTTCTTTCTCAGCCCCCCTTCCCAAGTAGCAGGATGACAGGCATGGGCCAGCTAGCCTAACAATCTTTCTAGACAAATTCCTGCCCCCCTTTTGCCAGATCTTAGAAGTCTATACAGTCCTCACTATAAGAGACAGCCAATATCTTATGGGATTTTTTCCTTTCTTTTTGGGGGGTACTGGGGATTGAACCCAGGGACATTCTAATTCCAACCTACACCCTAGTCCTATTGCTTGTTGTTCTGTTCCACTATGTTTCTGAGACTGATCTTGAGCCTGCGGTCCTATTTCAACCTCCCAACCCGAATTTCAGGTGTATGCCACCACACCTGGTGAGAAAGCCAATATCTTATGAATGCGAAGAAGCGAAAAAGTATTATAAAAGATGCTCTGATCTACCTGTAACTAATTTTTCCTTTCTGCTAAGAAAAAGGTTAAAATTAACACACTTAACAAAGTAACTCCTGTGCTCGGCAGCACATATACTAAAATTGGAACGGTACAGGGAAGATTAGCATGGCCCCTGCTCAAGGATGACGCGCAAATTTGTGAAGCATTCCATATTTTTAAATACAAGGGACAGAGAAAAAGAGGGCTGGAAAAGCGAGACACCAGAAAGAAACCAGTCCACAGTGCTGTGGCCAGAGCTGTGGCATGGAGCGGCGTGGGCTCAATCTTCCCTTGCAGCACCAGGCTCCAGAGAGGAGGGAGACTCAGAACAGAGCTCAAATCGAGAGAGGAGATATGCTGGCCTCACGGCCGAGGACGCAGCAGAAGTGCCTTACTGCTGGTGGCAGCAGCAAGTTCACCGGACGGCTCCAGACCAACGCACTTGACCAGCCACCAGGCTCCAGAGAGGAGGGGCAGACAGCGAGCTGAGGTGAGCAGCTTCTGAACAGCCGGGCGGCAGTCAGCAGTTTTTTTGGAGCAAGGAGCTTCTAAAGCTCCCAAGGGCCGGGCTCACCACACCCTGCAGGGATTCAGAGCCGAGCTCAAAACCAGAGAAGAAATACGCCAGCCTCACAGCTGAGGGCGTGGCAGCAGTGCCATACTGCCAGCGCGGCAGCAACGAATTCGAGTCCACTACAGCTCCATCAGCGCACTCAACAACCGTGAGTCGACTTGCAGCTCCTAGAGGAGAAATCCCACTACTGCACTCCCAGGGACTTACGCAGATAGTCTCCCTGGGTAGGAGATCTTTCCAGTCCAACCCAGTGTGGGAGTGGCGGTAGCAGAGCTATCACATCATAGTCACAACTCCCCACAGGAGAACGCCCAACCTGGCACCCTCCCCATGGTCTAAAGCAGCGTCGATTGACTCCCTGGCTCTGAGACTTTGTGATACAACCCAGTAAAGGAGTAGTGGTGACTGAGATACCACAGACTCGAGATCCAGAGCACCTTAAGTGAACTCGTAGTGACCCAGGGAAGAACCCAGAAAAGGCACAAACTTCCAAAATCATGGGAAAGAGGAATAACAATGGAGCAATGAATGCCCACAACCCCACAACATCAGAACCTGATAACACAGAAATTCAGAGATCTCTAGAAGATCAAATCGGGAAAACAACTGTAGAAATAATAGAGGACTTTCTAAAAGAATTCAGAGAGAATCAAAAAGAAATAAAGGATGCAATCATTGAAATTAAGGCCTCAATTCAAAGTATAAAGAACAGATTAGACCACATGGAGAATAGATTCTCGCTCCTAGAAGATGATCACTCCAAAAATGAATGTACAGTTTTTAACTTAGAAAAAAAAATCCGGCAGCAGGAATCTGACATTGAAGAAATATGGGCCCATTTTAAGAGAGCTAACCTAAGAATAATTGGAATCGAGGAGGGAAAAGAAGGTGAAACCAAAGGGATCAACAATCTCTTCAAGGAAGTAATAGCAGAAAATTTTCCAAACACAGAGCAAGAGGTCGATACACAGGTCCAGGAAACTTATAGAACTCCCTTTAGACAGGATCAGAGAAGAGGCTCTCCATGCCACATAATTGTCAAAATGACCAATGTGGAAGCCAAGGAGAGAATCTTAAAGGCATCAAAAACAAAAGGTCACGTGACATTCAGAAGCAAACCAATTAGAATCACTCCAGACTTCCCAAACCAAGTCATGAGAGCCAGAAGGGCTTGGAGTAACATATTCTAAACTCTGAAAGAAACAACTTCCAGCAAAAAATTTCCTATCCAGCAAAACTCTCTATCAAATTAGATGGGGAAATAAGAAGCTTCCATGACAAACAGAAACTGAAGGAATTTATGTCTTCAAAACCAGCGCTAGAGAAAATACTCAAAGAGATTAACTACAAAGAAGAAATAGGTAATACATGCCAGAACCAAAGAAACAAGAATTCCCATTCAGCAGACAACTAAGCAAAGAAGAATAAATATTATTTCAAACAGAAATAAGATCTTAACATGTTGGGAATTAAAAATTATCTCTCCATAATCACACTGTAAACGGCCTCAACTCCCCAATAAAAAGACATAAAGTGGCAAAATGGATTAAAAGCCAGAATCCATCCATCTGCTGCTTACAAGAAACACACCTTACAAGTAAAGATAGGAACAAACTCAAGGTAAAGGGCTCGAGCAAGGTAATCCATGCTAATGGTACTCGAAGACAAGCAGGAGTAGCAACTATGATATCAGACAAGTTATACTTCAAACCCAAATTTATTAGAAGAGACAAAGAAGGTCATATTTTGCTGGTAAAAGGAATAATCCAGCAAGAGGAAATAACAATAATAAACATCTATGCCCCAAACACAGGTGCAGCTACTTTCATAAATCAAACTCCTTGTGATATGAAGTCACATATAAATCCCAACACAATAATACTGGGAGACTTCAACACACCTCTCACAACACTAGACCGATCTTCCAAACAAAGGGTCAGTAAAGAGGCCTCAGAACTAACGATCACCATTAACCAAATGGACCTGTTGGACACATATAGAATATTTCACCCAAATACAGCGGAGTTTACATTTTTCTCAGCTGTTCATGGAACCTTCTCCAAAATAGATCACATCCTGGGACACAAAATGAGCACTAGCAAATTTTAAAAATGTTACATACTTCCCTGTGTCATTTCAGACCATAATGGAATGAAACTAGAAATCAACTATAAGAAGACCCATAGAAACAACATAAACATGTGGAGACTGAACACCACACTTCTGAATGAAGAATGAGTCATAGAAGATGTAAGAGGTGAAATCAAGAAATATCTAGAAACAAATGAAAATAAAGAAACAACATATCAAAACCTCTGGGACACTTTAAAGGCAGTATTAAGAGAAAAATTTATAGCACTGAGTACTCACATAAGAAAAATAGAAAATCTTCAAGTAAATAACCTAACAATACACCTCAAAGCCCTTGAAAAGCAGGAACAATTGAACTCCAAAGCCAGCAGAAGACAGGAATTATTAAAATTAGAGTAGAAATTAACGAAATAGAGAATAAAAAACAATACATAAAATCAACAAAACCAAAAGCTGGTTTCTTGAAAAAATTAACAAGATAGATAAACCACTAGCCAACCTAACTAAAAAAAAGAGAGAATCAACCCAAATTATGAAGATAAAAGATGAAAAAGGAGACATTACTACTGACAGTGTAGAAATCCAGAGGATTCTCAGAAACTACTTTGAGAAACTATACTCCAACAAAATGAAAAATCTGGAGGAAATCGACAACTTCCTAGATAAATACAACCTTCCTAAACTGAGTCAAGAAGATATAGAACACTTAAACCAAACAATAACAATCAAAGAGATAGAAACAGCAATAAAGAGCTTACCATCAAAGAAAAGCCCAGGACCAGATGGTTTCCCAAGTGAATTCTATAAAACCTTTATAGAAGCAGCTAACCCCAATACTCCTCAAACTTTTTCACGAAATAGAAAAAACCGGGACTCTCCCAAATACATTCTATGAAGCCAATATCACACTAATACCCAAACCGAATAAAGACAGTTCAAGGAAAGAAAACTACAGTCCTATATCTCTGATGAACTTGGATGCAAAACTGTTAAACAAAATACTAGCAACACGCATTCAAAACCACATCAAGAAAATCATACACCATGACCTGGTAGGGTTCATCCCAGGGATGCAAGGCTGATTCAATATACGAAAATCAATCCATGTAATTCATCATATAAACAGAACCAAGGACAAAAATCACATGATCATCTCAATAGACCCAGGTTCCAGGCAAGTCACAGAGAGGTTCTGAAACTTGCCCAAGGCCATAGAACTATTAAAGAATGAACTTAACAGGTGAACTTGGGTGGTCTCACTCTAGAGTCCAATCTCCCAAACCCTGGGCTCTGAAGGTGCAGCTAGGAAAATAACAGGTGCAAGGGGAATCTGGCATCATAGACGTTGCACAAGAGGGAGCATGAAGGCAGAAGCTGTCAACAGCATTGAACATTATTCAAGGGTCAAATAAGGTGAGCCCTGAAAAAAATGTCTGCATTTGATAACCCTGAAGTCATAATAAGCCCATAAGGGGCGGTTTATGCAGCTACGTGGAACTCCGACAGGAGCATGTTGAAGACTGAGCGGATGAACACATGGAGAGAACGAGGACAGTGTAGACATCCTACCAAGAAGTTGAGCAGAGAGGAGCAGGCAGAGGTAGTACTGGCAACAGGAAGAGGAATGACCAAGGGGGCCTGGCAGAAGTGCCAGCTGGGATCAGCTTTCAACCTTTAAACTTCTTATCTGTGTGTGTGGGGGACTATGGACTAAAGCCAAAAGTGCTCTACCTCTGAGCTACACCCCCAGCTCCTTTTATTTTTTTATGTGGTACAGGGGATTGACCCAGGGGCATTCTACTTCTGAGCTACACTGCCAGCCCAATTTTATTTTTATTTGGAAACAAAATTTCACTATGATAAGAATCTCACTACTTGCTGAGACTGTCCTCAAACTTGCCATCTTCCTGTCTCCGCCTTCCAAGTACTGGCTCCAGATTCTTTTATTTTGAGATAGGGTCCTGCTAAGTTGCCGAGAGTCTCACCAAGTTGCCGAGGCTGGCCTCAAACCTTTGATTCTCCTGTCTCAGCCTCCCAAGGACTGGGGGTTACAAGCATGCACCACCATGCCACCATGCCCAGTTTTGAACTGTAAGATCCCAGTGTAAATTTGGACCAAGGGCTGTGGCCTGAAGGAAGAGGTGCTGATTTCAATGCGGGTCAGCTCTCCTGTTGCTGTTCATCTGTCTGGAGGGGGCACCTTCCAATTCCCACCAAGGTGCAGTATGCATAGCAGCCTCTATGCTGGAGGAGTGCTCCAACCAATGGGGGGAGAGAGATTGGGAGAGGGAAAGGCTTATGCTCAATTTTCACACCAGTGGGAATAATCTGGCTGAGAGAACATGGGTGATTAAACAGGAGGGAGACATGCTGGCTGATGAGGGCCTGGGGCCTACTCTGTTGGAACAGAGCAAAAAAAGGGGAGGTAGATGGTGCACTAACAAGTGTGACAGAAATCACTTCATCAAAAGCAACTTCACATTTTTTGGTAATAAATATTGAACTTGGGGGGAGGGAATGGGGTGGGAATTGGGAAGGGATTAATGAGTGATGTGTGCATGTATGCCTCTAACATCTTGTACTCCGTTAAGATGTGTGACTACAACGTACCAATTAATTTTTTTTGTGGTACTGGGGTTCCTGGAAGCCCTTCTACCTCCGGGCTACACTCCCAGATCTATTTTTTTATATTTTTATTTGGAAACAGGGTCTCTTACGCCAGCAGGGTTGGCTTCGAACCTGCGCGATCCTCCTGTCTCCGCCTCCCAAGCGCGGGGATTACAAGCGTGCGCCACCACGCCCGGCCCCAGTTTAAAAAAATTTTAAATTGAAGCTAGGGGTGTTCTGACTATGAGTTATACCCCCAATCCTTTTTATTTTTATTTATTTTTTGTGGTAGTGGGAATTGAACCCAGGAGCATTCTACCTCTGAGCTCCCCCCATCCCTACTTTATATTTTATTTTAAAATAGAGTCTCACTAGGCTGATGAGAGTCTCACTCAGTAGCTGAGCCTGGCTAGAAACCTGTCATCCTCCTGTCTCAGCCCCTCAAGTACTGTGATTACAGGTATGCACCACCAAGCCTGGCTCTGTTTTTTTTTTCCTCTTATACATGGATACCTATCATAAATTTTAATTTATAAATCAGACACAGTAAGGATCCAGGTCCTTAGTACAACCTTAGGAGTAGAGAAAACCTAGGGATTAAGGTAAATTGTGTGCCATCCCAACCGAAAGAGAACTCAAGCAAAAGTGACATCGCAGCCAGCCGTGGTGGCACAGGCTTGTCATCCCAGTACTTGGGAGGCTGAGATCATGGGGTTTTGGTCCACATAGTCATTCCCAGGATGTTGCCATCACTGTCCTTGTGGCGTTTCTGTTGTTTTCAAGCTGTGCCTGGTCCTAGGAAGGGCAGAGACAGTGCCCCTGGTCATCTGTACCAAGGTGAGCCCCATGGCCATTCTTTCTTGACTCCTGCTCTGCGCTGATTCATTGCCAGGAAGAAAAGTGCACTACCTTTCCTGTTTCTCTAAGACATATAATCAAAGCCCTCACACCTTATCTGTATCAGCTAGCTTTTGTTGTATAGCAACCTCCCCAAACTTAAAAGGCTCAACTAGTTTTTCTTTCTTTTTTCCTCTCCCCATTTGTCATTCTCTTCTTTCTTTCTTCTTTCTTTCTTTCTTTCTTTCTTTCTTTCTTTCTTTCTTTCTTTCTTTCTTCTCTTTTGCGGGTCTGGGCATAGAACCCAGAGACATTTGACCTCTGAGCTACACCCCCTGCCCTATTTTTTATTCTTTATTTTGAAACAGGGTCTCACTAAGTTGCAGAGGGCCTCACTAAGTAGCTGAGGCTGTCCACAAACCGCGATCCTCCGGTCTCAGCCTCCCGAATGCTGGGATTAAAAGTGTGCACTACCACGCCCGGCTTCTTTCTTCCTTCCTTCCTTTCTTCCTTCCTTCCTTTTCTTTTTCTTTTATATTTTTTGGATTATTTGCAGCATTGGGGGATGGAACCCAGGGCCTCACACATGTTTGGCAAGTGCTCTACCACTAAGCTCCAGCCAGCCAAAGCCCACTTTTAAATTTTATTTTGAGACAGGGCCTGAGTAAGTTCCACAGGCTTGCCATCTGCCTGCTTCAGTCTTTTTTTTTTTTTTTTTTTTTTTTTGCGGTACTGGGGATGGAACCCAGGGGCATTCTACCTCCAATCCACTCCCCCAGCCCTATTTTTTATTCTTTATTTTGAAACAGGGTCTCGCTGAGTTGCAAAGGGCCTCACTAAGTAGCTGAGGCTGTCCACGAACCATGGTCCTCCGGTCTCAGCCTCCCAAATGCTGGGATTACAAGTGTGCGCCACCACGCCCGGCTCTGCTTCAGTCTTATAAGCAGCCAAAATTACAGGTGTTAGAGGGTGTAGCATCGTTCTACTAAAGCATGGTTCTCAGACCAGTAGCATCAGCAACACTTAGAAGATAGGAATATACCCTCTGAGCCTGGCATGGTGGTGGTAGCATGTGCCTGTAATCCCAGTGCTTGGGAGGCTGAGATAGGAGGATTGAAAGCTTGAGGACAGCCTCAGCAAGCAGTCTCTTGGTAACCTAGCAAGATTCTGTTTCCAAACAAAAAATAAAATAGGGCTGAGGGGTATAGCTTGAAGGTAGAATCCCTCCCTAGATTCAACCTCTAGCATAGGAAGGAAGGAAGGAAAGAGAAAGAAAGAAAGAAAGAAAGAAAGAAAGAAAGAAAGAAAGAAAGAAAGAAAGGAAGGAAGGAAGGAAGAAAGAAGCTCTTGCCCCACTCCTGGTGGAATGGAATCCATTTCTGATTTTTTAAAAAATATTTTTGGTACTGGGATGGAACTCAGGGGCATTCTACCTCTGAACTACACCCTCAGTCCTTTTTATTTTTTATTTGCAAGCACCATAAGTTTGAAGCCAGCCTCAGCAAGTTAGCAAGACTCTATATTTTTTGGGGGGAAGGGATTGAATTCAGGACCATTGTAATTCCAAGCTAAACTCCACCCCCTTTTCTATTTATTTTGAAACAGGGCCTTACTCAACTGCTGAGGTTGGCCTTGAACCTGTCATTCTTCAGTTTCAGCCTTCCAGGTACTGGGATTAAAGGTGTGTGACACTACACCCGGCAGAGACTCTTATCTTAAAATAAAATTAATAAAATAAAAAAGTAAATAAAAAGAGCCAGAGGTGGAGCTCAGTGGTAGAGCACCATTGGGTTTAATCTCTAGCATCACAAATAAAAGAGAGAAGGGAAAAGTAAAAAACATATCGAAAGTTATAAAAAAATTAATATTGGAAAATAATACACTTGCTACAAAGAAGATACACTTACAGGTAAGTGGATATATGGATCTGGCAGTAAAAAAATAAGAGATTGTTCGACATGGATTCTTTTGTTTACAAAGTAGTTAAGGTCATCTGTTGAGAAAGGGGCCAGATGGGCAATCTAGGCCTAAGAAGATAAACGAGTTTGAAATCAGTAGTCATAAAGGAATTTTTTTTTTTTTGGTGGTACTGGGGTTTCTGGAAACCCTTCTACCTCTGGGCTACACTCCCAGACCTATTTTATATTTTTACTTGGAAACACAGTCTCTTTTTTTTTTTTTTTGGTGGTACTGGGGTTCCTGGAAGCCCTTGTACCTCCGGGCTACACTCCCAGACCCATTTTTACATTTTTATTTGGAAACAGGGTCTCCTAAGCCAGCGCGCGGGGCTGGCTTCGAACCTGCGCGATCCTCCTGTTTCTGCCTCCCAAGCGCGGGGATTACAAGCGTGCGCCACCACGCCCGGCTGAAACACAGTCTCTTAAGCCAGCACTTTGTACCTGTGCCATCCTCCTGTCTCTGCCTCCCAAGTGCGGGGATTACAAGCGTGCGCCACCACGCCCGGCTGTCATAATGGAATTTGAGACTCTCAGGAACCATCTGAGGTTGATAATTATGGTTTTATCTTGATGCTAATCTGTCTTGTGAGAAATTTTTTGGCGACAGTATTTGCAGACACAGAGAAAGCCAAAAGTAGCATTTGGAGGACTTTGCTAGATGAAAAATGAGAAGACAGAGGGTGAGGGTGTTTAGTTTATTGATGGGAATGTTATTAAAATAATGCTCTGCTGTCTCTTGGCTGAATATGAAAAACTGAGAAGATAGTGGGGGATTGCTCAATGAGACTGGCCAATAGGGAGGATATGAACAAGTGGTTGGGGGGTGATCATGGTTAGAAATCAAAGTACTTGGAACAGTGGTTTTAGAGGTGGTAAAGTATCCATGACTTTTTTTTTCTGACACTAGGGATGGAACCCAGAAGCATTGTACCACCAAGCTACATCCCCAGCCGGATTTTATTTCTTTATTGGAAACAGGGTCTCACTAGATTGTTGAGAGCATCACTAAGTTTCCAAGGCAGGCTAGGAACCTGTGACCTTCCCATGTGTGCCACCATGCCCTGCTCATATCCACAATTTAAAAGCTGGGCATGGTGGCACATGCCTGTAATCTCAGTATTTGGGAGGCTGAGACAGGAGGATCGCAGGTGGGAGGGCAGTCTCAGCAACTTAGGGAGATTCTCAGAGGCCTAACAAGACCCTGTTTCAAAACAAAAGTAAAACAGGGCTAAGAGTGTAGCTCGGAGGTAGACAGACTGTCATTGGGTTCATAGTGCCACAATAAACAAACAAACAAACAAACAGATCCAGAGATCTTTGTGGATGTTCTCACTTTTCCAGTTTGAACACCTTCCCATAGTGGAGGTGCTTGCTTGTTTCATTGCTTTTTTTTCTTCTACTTTTTTTTTTGGTACTTGGGATTCAACCCAGGCACATTCTATATCCAAGCTATACACCAATTCCTTTTTATTTTTTTTTTAACAGGGTCTTGCTGAGAGTTTGCTAAGATCCTGAAGCTGGTCTTTTTTATTTTTTTATTGGTGTGCTGTATTCATACATCATAGTGGGATACAAAAAACTTTTGTAGACAAACATGCACACATCGCCCAGTCAGCCCCCACCCGATCCCCACCCCATCCCCTCCCCATCCCTCCTTCCCATGCTTGGCTTAGTGGTTGACATCTAATATTATAGCAGTTTATCTAAAATTAACAATGATAATCTCACATAACAGATTCATCTGTCTGATATCAAACTCTTGATCACTTAGAGATAACATTTCAGTATTTCTTTTTGCTTTCTTTCTTACCAGAGGATATTTTTTTTCTTTTTTTTAAGGTAAAACTATCATACATTTATTTTTTTTCAGAAAAAGTCTATCCTAACAAGAAATGTAAACTCTAAATACCCAAAACACTCTCAAAAAAGAATAAAGCTAGTAGATGTACATTTTCTGATTTCAAACCTTATAGAGCTACAATAATTGAAATAGTGTAGTACTGCTATAAAGGCAGATATATAAACCAGCGGAGTTAAATAAAATGCCTAGAAATAGATTCTTCCATATATGGTCCAGTTATTTTTGACAAAGTTTCCAAGAACATTTGGTGAAGGAAATAGTAATCTTTTCACTAAATAGTTAAAAGATAATAATTACATGAAAAATAATGAGATCGGACCCTTACCTAACACCATATACAAATATTAACTCAGACTAGATAAAAGACCTAAATGTAAATCTTAAGACTATAAACTTTTAGAAGAAAACCTGGGTCATAACACTTCACGACATTGAAATTGGCAGTGATTTCTTGGATATGATTTCAAAGGCACAGGCAACAAAAGAATAAACAAACTTCCTAAAAACTAAAAAATATTGTACAATGTAAACAGAGTTAAAAGTTACTGATAGAATGGGACAAAATATTTCCAAATGCTATATCTTAAGGTATATCAATATTCCAAATAGAAATGGTAAAAATTAGGATCCTAAAAGACAGGATCCTCCTGTCTTGGTTTCCCAAGTACTGATACCACAAGCTTTCACCACCATACACAGCTGTTTTATCAATCTTTCGTCACCTTAGCCAAGGAGTGAGAGATTTCTGTCTCTTGTTCATGATCTCACTGAAACAGAACAGAATATTATTTTTGAGTATCTTTTGAATTTCAATAACTTGACCTTAATCTAACCTCTTGGATTTCCTGTCATAGTTTCATTTACACTTTGGAACATGTCCCCCTTATGGTCCCTTTAATTTCTTTTTATTTTTGGTACTGGAGATTGAAGCCAGGAGTATTCTACTTCTGAGCTACACCTTCAGCTCATTTATTTTTATTTTGAAACAGTGTCTCACTAGATTAATGAGAGCCTCACTATTTGCTGAGCCTGCGATCTCCTATCTCAGCCTCCCAAGTACTGGGATTACAAGCATGCACCACCGCATCTGGATCTATAGTCCCTTTAAACACCCATCTCTTGAGAAAATTCGCCATCCCCCCACTGATTCTGTAAATGTCCTTTGCTTTAGTGTGGGTTACACTGTGGAAAGAACACCAAAACTTCAGCCCCAGGGGGTACATAAGCACAAAGCATTAATCACATTTTACAAATGAGTAAACCAAGTCTCAGAGGTCTGTTAAAATATGCAGAGCCCTCAAATGACAAAATTCTAAGCAACACACAACATCTCACCCAGAAGTGTGTGTGTGTGTGTGTGTGTGTGTGTGTGTGTGTGGTACTGGGGATGGAACCTAGAGGCATTCTACCTCTGAGCTACTCCCCCAGCTCTCTTCTTTTTCATTCTCTTTATTTTGAAACAGGATCTCACTGAGTTGCAAAGGACCTCACTAAGTAGCTGAGGCTGGCTGTAAACTGCGATTCTCCTGTCTCAGCCTCCCAAATGCTGGGATTACAAGCGTGCAGCACCACAACCGGCTTAACACTCAGAATTCTAAAACGGCTAAATGCGCCCCAACTTCCCTAGACCACCATGCGATGTGCCATCCTGTATCATTATCTTAGTTAAATTCTCCATCCAGAACTCTGTATCAGCCACTCCAGGTCTGATGGAGGCACTAGATGTAGATGTACACCTGGGACAGAGATGGCCAGGCCGGGTACAGAAGGGGCAGTGGAGTTGGGTGGGTGGCATGGCCCATAACTGTATATTCTGTATACACAAGTCCCTCCCTTGTCCGAAGTTCTGATGCATAATAACCTGTAATCCTAGTATTTGGGAGGCTGAGACAGGAAGATTGCAGGTTCAAGGACAGTCTCGGCCATTTAGCGAGACATTCAGCAATTTAGAGAGACCTTGTTTCAAATTAAAACTAAAATACGGCTGAGCATCTCAAAAGTGAGGAGGAGGAGGAGGAGGAGGAGGAGGAGGAGGAGGAGGAGGAGGAGAAGGAGGAGGAGACTTGATTCCTTTCGGAGGGGTGGAGAAAGGTGGGGTCTGGCTTGGCTCGCCAGCCTCCCAACTCAGCGGCAGTCCCGCCCAGATCTGACCAAGCAGTGGGCGAACCCCGGAGCTTGAAAGGCGGGGAGAAACTGCGCTTGAAGGCGGGGCGGGCGGCTGCCCAACCCGCGGATAGGCGGCTCTCAAGAGGCAGGGCCGGGAGGACTGGCTGGGTCACCAGCACCGCCGCCGCCTCCCAACTTTTCCCGAGTGGATGCAGGGCTTGGCGGCTCCGCTCCTCCTGGCGCAGAGGGGCTGGGAGAGGCCGGAGGAGCGGACCGGGGATCGGATCTCCGTGGGAGGGGAGAGGTCGAGCGCCCGCCGGCCGAGCGGCGGGGTCGGTGAAGATGAAAGGCCGGCGGCGGCGGCGCCGACAGTACTGCAAGTTCGCGCTGCTCTTGGTGCTGTACACGCTGGTGCTACTGCTCGTCCCCACAGTACTAGACGGCGGCGACCAGGACAAGGGTGTGGGGCACTGTCCTGGCCTTCAGCGCAGCCTGGGAGTGTGGAGCTTGGAGGCGGCTGCGGCCGGCGAACGTGAGCAGGGCGCGGAGGCGCGACCCGCCGCTGGAGGGGGCGCGGGCCAGACCCCCAGACCCCCAGGCAACCTCAGTGCCATCGGGGAGGCCGTGGCCGGTGAGAAGCAGCACATCTACGTACATGCCACCTGGCGTACCGGCTCGTCCTTCCTGGGGGAGCTTTTTAACCAGCACCCGGACGTTTTCTACTTGTACGAGCCCATGTGGCATCTGTGGCAGGCGCTGTATCCGGGCGATGCTGAGAGCCTTCAGGGCGCGCTGCGAGACATGCTGCGCTCGCTCTTCCGCTGCGACTTCTCTGTGCTGCAGCTGTACGCGCCGCCGGGGGACCCCGCCGCGCGAGCCCCGGACGCGGCCAACCTCACCACCGCCACCCTCTTCCGCTGGCGAACCAACAAGGTCATCTGCTCGCCCCCGCTGTGCCCCGGCGCGCCCCTCGCCCGCGCCGAGGTGGGCCTGGTGGAGGACGCCGCCTGCGAGCGCAGCTGCCCGCCAGTGGCTCTGCGCGCCCTGGAGGCCGAGTGCCGCAAGTACCCGGTGGTGGTCATCAAAGACGTGCGCCTGCTGGACCTGGGCGTGCTGGTGCCCCTGCTGCGCGATCCCGGGCTCAACCTGAAGGTGGTGCAGCTTTTCCGAGACCCGCGAGCCGTGCACAACTCGCGCCTTAAGTCCAGGCAGGGGCTGCTGCGCGAGAGCATCCAGGTGCTGCGCACCCGCCAGAGGGGCGACCGCTTCCACCGAGTGTTGCTGGCGCACGGCGCGGGCGCTCGCCCGGGGGGCCAGGCCCGCGCGCTGCCCGCCGCGCCGCGCGCCGATTTCTTCCTGACCGGTGCGCTCGAGGTGATCTGCGAGGCCTGGCTGCGCGACCTGCTGTTCACGCGCGGCGCGCCCGCCTGGCTGCGGCGGCGCTACCTAAGCCTGCGCTACGAGGACCTGGTGCAGCAGCCCCGCGCCCAGCTGCGCCGCCTGCTGCGCTTCGCTGGGCTGCGGGCGCTCGGCGCGCTCGACGCTTTCGCTCTCAACATGACGCGCGGCGCGGCCTACGGGGCCGATCGGCCCTTCCACCTGTCGGCGCGCGACGCCCGCGAGGCCGTGCACGCCTGGCGCGAGCGCCTGAGCCAAGAGCAGGTGCGCCAGGTGGAGGCCGCCTGCGCCCCAGCCATGCGCATGCTGGCCTACCCTCGCAGTGGAGAGGAGAGCGACGACGAGGAGCCGCCCAGGGAAGGGGAGACCCCGCTGGAGACCGAGGCGGAAGGCGCCACGTAACCCCCTACTCCCGCCCCCGGGGCGGATCCGGGTAAGTGCCCAAGGAAGGGTCGGATTTAAGAGCTGAAATGGCCTCTGACGGGAGGGAGAGAGGTGATGGTCCGATCCCTTGCTATCAGATTAGATCCAGTGAGGTGGAAAGTGCTGCTGGTAGAATTTATTAAGATGCGTTGGGTTCTCCAGCTAGCCAACTACCTCTTCACGAGGGGGACCCAGAGACGAGAGAGGAAATTTTAAAAGTGGAGTTCAGCCTGGCATGGTGGTGCACGCTTGTGATCCCTGTTCTTAGGAGGCCGAGACAGGAGGATTATCCCAGCAACTTAGTGAGACCCTGTTTCAAAATAAAAAATAAAATAATGCTAGGAGTGTAGCTTAGAGGTAGAGTACCCCAGCTTCAGGCTCCAGTACCCCCCAAAAAAGTACAGTTGAAGCAGAACTCGGGTGTCTTATGTCTCCCTGTCCCCGTTATGAAGTAGGAGGTATGACAATAGGCAAAGTCTGAAGTCATAAAAGAACTTAAGACAGAGAATTGACATGAAGAGTATAGGATTTAGGCCCCCTTAAAGGTTACAAAGTTATCTCGATGCCAGTTTGTGCCATGGTAATAGCTGCTAATGCCTGGTTTGGGGGGAAGGTGCAGACTGCTTAAACTTCAGGTCTTTCCTCCTGAGCACCAAGCATGCATGCGCGGTCAGATAGATCTTGAAACAACTTTGGTACAGCTTTGTGTCTCAGGCCCTGGTATAATAGAGTAGAATAGACTTTTGCTCTCCTCTGGTTTCTAGGTGTCCTTCTCCCGTTCCCTCCCCCCTCTCCCAGCAACCAGTGTTTGCAGGATATTTGACCACATCCCGTTTGTATCAGGTCACAAAGCATGCCTGGTCAGCTTCCTCTAGGGCTGACCAGACCTCAGGGCTGCGTTTCCCCCACTCCACTCCATCCGTTTGCAAGATGAGACCTTAGATTGATTGGCAGGAGCAGTTTGCAGAAAGTTGCCCCCCCCCTTTTTGTTTCATTTTCCGTAAAGCATGTATCTGAAGATGCTAAAGCAGTCCTTGAATGCTCTCCAAATGTGTTCTGTCAGGGCCAGCATCTGGCACGTGATATTGGGCTGCATGAGCATAGTTAGTGGCATCCGATTGTAGTTAGTGGCATGGGAATGCATTTCCCAAACTGTGTGTAAATTGGAAGAGTGCCTGCCTCCCACACCAGGCAGGCTTAGAGGAGGAGGAAAAGCAGTGCTGGATGGGCGGAAGTGACTTAAGTTTCCATTCATTACTTTATAGCGTAATTCAACATTCCCTGGGGATAAGTCTTGGGGACAAAGGTGGCCGATGTTAATGAAGATGGATGTTACCCTTGTTAATAGAGCTCAGGTTTCAGAGCGATTCCGGAAGCTGGCTGATTTTTCTCCCAGTAATCGAGCGGTTTTGTCGGTTAGTTTCTGGAATTGCTAGGAAGTCTGTGTTCTCTCCTGATTTCCGGAGTGAAGGAAGGCAAGACATAGGGTGATCTGTCATCTCTTAACAAAAACATCCTTTCATCTGCCCCGCTTGTATTTACACACGGAGCATAATGGTCCCTAACCCTCCTTCACAGGTCCTGGGGACTCCTCCCCTGGCCTAATGTGGTAGCATTTTATGGTTTTAAAACATGACAATCTACCAGAAATTTTGCTCCTCTCGATTTTTTTTTTTTTTTTTTTGGTACGAGGGGTTGAGCTCAGGAGCATTCTACCTCCAAAGGTACATCCCCAGCCCTATTTATTTTATTTTTTGTTTGTTTTATTGTATGTGTGGTATGGGGTTTTGAGCTACACCCGTAGGCCTATTTTATTTTTTATTTAGAAACAGGGTCTCACTAAATTGCTGAGGCTATCCTGGAACCTGTGATCCTCCTGGGATTACAGGCATGTACCACCACTCTTGGCTCCTATTTTATTTTTTAGTTTGAAACAGGGTCTCGCTAGGTTGCTAAGGCTGGACTCCAACCTGTGATTCTCCTGTCTCAGTTTCCCAAGTACTGGGAATTACAGGTATGTGTCACTGCACCTGGCTGCTCTCTTCCCCTCTTTTTACTAAAATTTATTGAACACTGGATGGGGTGAGGTAATAAAGAGGATGGAGAGGACATAAGCTTTGTCTGCTAGGAAGTATGGGCTTTGATGGTGATGGTGACTATAGTTGAAGTCCCTGGTGCTGCTGTTCGAAGGCCAACTGGGCTTCCTTTGCGGGTCCGCAGGATCAGCTGGGTATGAGCTTTAGGCTCATCCACTTGGGTGACCAAGTCCTTCTTCCTGAATTGTACACATGCTACCAACCCATAGGTTCACTAAAATGCTTGCATTCTTGGTTCCTAGAAAAATAATGTTATTCATCCATTGATGAGTTTTCCAAAAGTGTGTCACTTTCTCTCTAGAGCAGGAAAGAAAGGCCAAAGAAGGGAATAGAAAGCCAGGCTCAGTGGTGCATGCCTGTAATCCGAGTACTTGGGAGGCTGGGATGATCTCAGGTTCAATGCCAGCCTCAGCAATTTAGTGAGATGCACAGCAACTTAGCAAGACCCTATTTTCCGTGGGAGGTGGGTACTGGGGATTGAATCCCTATTTTTGTTTTTATTTTGAAACAGGGTCTCTCACTAGATTGATGGAAATCCCACTACTTGCTGAGGCTATCCTCAAAGCTGTGATACTCCCGTCTCAGGTTCCCAATTACTATACTTACAAGCATGCGCCACCATGCCTGGCTAGCCTGACCCTATTTAAAATAAATAAAAGAGCTGGGGGTGTGTAGCTCAGAGATAGAATGTCCCTGGGTTCAATCCCCAATACTACACACACACACACACACACACACAAACACACACACACACACAAAGTGCCAGAAGAAAAAATAGTCAACCCAGAATTCTATATATGCTAACATTATCTTTCAAAAATAATAATGGCAGTGGAGCAGGGCGTGGTGGTGCATGTCTGTAATCCCAATACTTGGGAGTCTGAGCCGGGAGGATTGTAACCTCAAGTCCAGCCTTCACTTGCAGGACTCTCGCAACCTAGCAAAATCCTGTTTCAAAACAAAAAATAAAAAGAAAGGGCTGGGGTATAGCTCTCAGAGGTAGAATGCCATGCGTTCAATTCCCAGCAACACACACACACACACACACACACACACACACACACACACAGCAATGGATCCTACGGAACAGCTCTTTGCCATGCATTGTGTTAGGTGTTGTACAGATATGGTTATTTATGAAGTTTTACAGATGAAGACTCTGAGATTCAGAGAAATAACTCCGTAAAGGCACACCTGGGCTTGTAAGGCTGGAACAGTGTTCATTGTTAAGCATCCAGAGCCCTACCTAGGCGGCGGAGACAGGACTGTAGGTTTGAAGCCAGCCTCAACGACTTAGTAAGACCCTTTTTCAATATTTTTGGATGCATCATAGTCATATATCTTAATGGGGTACAAGATGGTAGAGGCACATATTACTCATCTAGCCCCTCCCCAATTCTCCATTTCCCTCCCCTCCCTCCTTCTTGTTTGGCTTAGTGGTTGACTTTGATATGTTTGTGAATGTACATCATGTGCATTCGGGAATTTCCTTCTTACCCTCCCATCCCCTCAGTTAGGTCGCCTTATTTGCTTATCTTTGGTTTCTCCTTCTTTGTCTAAAGTTCCTCCTATGACCATTTTTCTCCCCAGCTTCCACATATTGAAAACATCTGATTTTTAACTTTTTTGTGACTGACTAATCTCCCTTAGCATAATGTTCTCCAGTCCCATCCATTTCCCTGCAAATGACATAATTTTGTTCTTCTTTATGGCTGATTAAAATTCCATTAGAGGCCGGGCTTGGTGGTGCATGACCGTTAATCCTAGTACTTGGAAAGCTGAGACAGGTAGATCCCAGGTTCGAGGACAACCTCAGCAAGTAATGAGACTCCCTTCAATCCAGCAAGACCCTGTTTCAAAATAAAAATTAAATTGGGCTGAGGGTGCAGCTAGGATGAAGAATGCCCCTGGGTTCAATCCCCAGTACCACACACACACACACACAAAATGAATCAAGAGCTCATAATCTTCCCATTCAAACAGACCATATCTGGTCCCCTTAGCATCCCTGCGCAGCAACCTCAGCACCCCAGCTGGGTTTATAAACTAGTTAGGGGTGCAAAACAAACTTTGCTTTATAACTAATATTTCCCAGCCAGGAACAAATAAAATATCCCCGAGCTGCCAGCAGCATGATGACTCCAGAGCCATCCTGCCCCCGGGCACCAGAGCATGCAAGCTCTTGGCTCAGCAGCAAAGACAGGTTGCATGTGAATTAACCGAAAGGTCATGCCTCATAGGCCGACTTTGGCAAGGAGGGAGGAGATGAGCTTTTGTCAGGGCTGAGTGGGGCCTGCAGCATCCTGAACCAAGTCACCGAGGACCCAGGTTTTTCCAGGTTTTTCTGTTTTCTTGGCTTTCACTTGCCAGCTTATGCTTCTGTTGTTACAAAATTAGAGCCACAGCTTCAAGCGTCACATCCTCATGTAGCTGCACAGGGTTGTTTGAATACAGAAAGGAAGGAAGCTGGTTAGCAGGCGAGGGCAGGACAGGTATTCCCTTGGGAGATGCTCTTTCCCTTAATCTGGTTATAAAACTTTTCACAGAACATTCTAGCACCAGTGGACTTCCTCTTGTGTCTCGTTGGCTAGAACCAGGCCACGTGGCCTGTCCCACACAATAATTGGCAAAAGGGAACAGAAGCAACCTAATTGGCTTAAACCACCAGTTCTGTGCCCTGGCTGAAAATGACAGTACTCTCATCCTTTTTTTTTGGGGGGGGGATATGTGGTTAAATGCACCTCCCTCCAGTGGATGCCTGAAACCAAGGGTAGTACTGAACCCTATTAATAGCCAGGCACAGTAGTGCATGCCTGTAATTTCAGTCCTTGGGAGGATGGGACAGGAGGATGGCAGGTTCAAGGCCAGCCTCCCCAATTTAGTGAAACCTTGTTTCAAAATTAAAAAAAAAAAACAATAAAAAGGGCTGGGTGTGGTGGGACACATTTGTTGTAATCCCAGTATTCAGAAGGCTGAGACAGGAGGATCACAGGTTCACGGCCAGCCTCACCTACTTAGTGAGACCTTTTGCAACTCAGTGAGCCCCTGTTTCAAAATAAAGAATAAAAAAGAGGGCTGAGGGTGTTGCACAGAGGTAGAATGCCCCTGGGTTCCATCGTCAGTACCAAAAAAATTAAATTCCCAGTAACACACATACAAACACACACACACACACACACACACACACACACACACACACACACACACAATTTCAGACTCAACCTGGGTACTGTGTTTGAGTCAGAGGGCTGGAAGGTTGAGTGATGAGGAGGAGGAGAAGGAGGAGGATGAAGAAGAGGGTGAGACTGACAGGATCGCTGTAGTGTGTGAACAGTTTCCTAAAACACATCTATGTCCAAATCATTATTGCCCCTTGTGAAGTCAGGACTGGCTTTAACCAAGGCCTCAGAGTTGCTGTGTGCTCGTGCCTTCTCTGGTAGATTTGGAGCCTGGGAAAAGTTAAGACCCATCAAGTCTGGTGAGTGAGGCCAGAAAGGAAGGAGGCTGGTCCTCCAAAGGGAGGTGCGGGCAGAGAGGATTTACAGTCGAGCCTTGATCTATATCAAGTCTGTGTATATATTAAAATCCAGGAACGCAGGCCTCCAGACATGGCTCACCCGGTTATTATGTGACTAAGGATAAGAAGAGGTCGGGGCTGGGAAGTAGATAAATGCATCACAATACATTCCTATGATGAAATCTGAGGAGCTCAGCAGTAAGCGCGTGCCTTGCATGCTGAGGCCCCAAGCTCCATACTCAGCAGCACACAAACAAGGGGGGATTTCCACAGGTTGTTGGTGCTAAGGGGAAGCGGCATTTATTGAGTACCTATTTTTGCACTGTGTTATTCACTTAACACATGTCTCAGTTCTCATCTCAGTTCATTTTGAAATACAGAGTACCTCCATTTTGTGGGTGGCACTGGGGATTGAATGACTAAACCCAGGGACAGTCTACCTTCAAGGTATACCCCCAGTCCTATTTTATTTTTTATGTTGAAACAGAGTCTCGCTAAGTTGTTGAGGGTGTCACTAAGTTGCTGAGGCTGGCCTCAAACCTGCAATCCTCCTGTCTCAGCTTCCCAAATGCTTCCAAATTACTGGTGTGCACCACCACGCCCAGCCTAGTAACCCCATTTTCTGGATGGTGAAACAAACTCAGAGAGAATCAATAAACTGTCAAGGATAACACAGCCAGAAGATTAAAGTGTGTGTGTGTGTGTGTGTGTGTGTGTGTGTGTGTGTGTGTGTGTGTTTTGCTGGATATTGAATATTGAATCCAGGGCCTTTCTATCTCTTAGTTACACTTGCAGCCCTATTGTAGTTTAATTAAGTTGCTGGAGGCCTCCCTAAGTAGCTGAGGCTGGCTTTGAACCTGCGATTGTCCTGTCTCAGCCTCCCTAGTACTGGGATTACAAACATGTGCCACCATGTCTGGCTTGCCTTTCATTTTTAAATTACTGCCTTTAAAATTTGTAGGAATAATATAAGCAGGTGGAGAAAAAAGAATTCAACAACATAAAATGCTATAAAACACCTCCCAGTCTTCTAGAAGCAGCCACTACATTTCTTGTGGTATCTGTCTAGAAATGTTTGATGCAAATTCAAGCAAGTATTTTGCTTTTTTAATACATACATGGAATTTAACAGTACTTTTGTTCTATACTTCTTTCCCCACTTAATACTTTGAAATTCATCACGTCATCTCCTTTTTTGTGACTATATTATATTTCACCATAGGAATGTATCATAATACATTTAACCTAGTTCCTAGTTCCATACTGTAGGACATTTAGATATTTCTGGTTTTTTGCTATATTTCATTGCATGTGAGCATATCTGTCAGAAAAATCTCTGAAGTAGAGGAGCTTTTGCAGCAAAAGGCCCATGCTTTTCATATCTTCAGAACTAAAAGTTCTTCAACTTTGTTCCGTGGCGGGGGGAGGGTACTGGGGGTAGAACCCAGAGGCTTTCTACGTCCGGGCTATACTCCCAAACCTATTTTTGTATATTATTTGGAAACAGGGTCTCACTAAGTTGCTGAGAGCCTCACTAAGTAGCTGAGGCTGGCTTCGAACCTGTGCGATCCTCCTGTCTCAGCCTCCCAAGCGCAGGGATTACAAGTGAGTGCAACCACACCCGGCTCTTGTTCCACCTTTTAATTCCACAAGCCATTTTGTGGAGTGCCTATTGCCTGGACTTCCAACAACCTGAGTTTAGCTTAATTTTTTTGTGGTACTGGAGCTTGAATTCAGAGTTGCCCTACCACTGAGCTACACCTGCAACATTATGATTTTTGATTTTTAATTTTACTGAGAACTGAACCCAAGGGCATTCTCCCTCCAAGCAACACCCCCAGCCCTTTTTATTTTTTATTTCAAAACAGGGTCTCGCTAGATTTCTGACTGTCTCGCTGAGTTGCTGAGACTGGTTTCAAACCTGTGATCCTCCTGCCTCAGCTTCCTAAGTACTGAGATTACAGGCATGCACCACCATGCCTGGCCCCTTGCGGTCTTTGAGACAGGATTCTGAGGATTTTCTAAGAGGTTCTTGTTACTCTGGGCAGAGATTTTCTTCCCACGAATACCATTGTAATATAAATAGTTGGGAGTGATACTTTAAAAAGAACTTTGACAAACAGCTGGCTAAAAATTCTCCAGTATGCCTCTCCTCAGCATGGCAGCCCAGCCAAGAATGAAACTAAAGAATTAAGTTAAAGTGGCCTGGGTTTTTTCTGTGTGTCCGATGTTCCAGCCCAACAAGGTGACTAATAAACGACCCCTCCCCCGATCTCCTGGCTCCTGCTCCTCTTGCTTTGCAGTGGGACTGAAAGCACTTGCTCTAGTGAAAGAAGTATTTCTGCTCAAGTGTGGTGTGGGATAAAAAGAGTAGGGACTAAGAAACAGCCTTGGCCCCAGTTCAAGAACCCTGGGAAGTGGAGAGCGGTGCAGGAGCCCAACAGGAAGCCCGTTGAATTGGAGAGAAGTTGCTGTGATATCTTCGTGAGAATGACAACCCTTCAGCTGTGTTCCTGCCCCGCCCCCGGGTCCCTGGGCACTGAGCCAGTGGCTGGCGCTGCCATTTTCTGTAGCTGGCCTTGTTCACATTAAAGAACAGCCTGCTGGATGCTGAGAATAAGTTGGCACTTTGGCCAATGGTGAATTTTGTGTTTGTGGTACTGGGTATTGAACCCCGGAGATTTCTACCACTGAGCGATGCCCGCATCCCTTTTTATTTTGAAACAGGGTCTCATTAAGTTGCTGAGGCTGGCCTCAGACCTGTGATCCTCCTCTCTCAGCCTCCTAAGTACTGGGATTACAGGTTTGTGCCGCCAAGCCTGGCATGATAGGCACATTTTTGCTTATGGAATCCAAGTCCTTTCGATGAAGCATGAGCTTAAGGCAGGACTGTTTAAAGGTGCTGGGAAGAGGCAGGGTCGTCTCAGGTCTCTGCCAGTAAAAAGTCTCAGACCTGGGACGATGACTCAGCAGTAGTGCACTTGCCTAGCGTGCCAGAGGCTCTGAGTTCATCCCCAGCACTGTGGAAGAAAAGGAACGGTTAAGCAAAAGAAATTCTAGACATACAAATGCCTGGGGTGCCCAGCATGGAGATACAAGCCTGTCATCCCAGTATCTGGGAAGCTGAGATGGAAGGATCACGGGTTCGAGGTCAGTCTCAGCAACAATAGCAAGGCTCTTAGCAACCCAGTGAGACTCTGTTTTTTTTTTAATTCGCCTTTTATTTATTTTTATTATTATTATTTTTGGTGGTACTGGGGTTCCTGGATCCCTTTTACCTCCAGGTTACACTCCCAGACCTATTGTTATATTTTTATTTGGAAACAGGGTCTCTTAAGCCAGCGCGGCTGGCTTCAAACCTGCGTGATCCTCCTGTCTCAGCCTCCCAAGCGCGGGGATTACAAGCGTGCGCCACCACGCCCGGTGAATACTCTGTTTTAAAACAACAAAAAAAAATAATAAAAATGGCTGGAGGTATAGTTTAGAGGTAGAATGTCCCTAGGTTCAATTCTCAGTACCAAACAAAACAAAACGAACAAACAAAAAACAATCCAACAACAAATGGCTAGAGGAAGTGCTTTGAGAGAGTGCCGTTGTTGAGTTACTACCCTGTCATGGTGTCCTGCAGGCTGGAAGCAGAAGCAGCAGCTTTGATGAAGGTCCAAAACATGTAGCTCTGTTCCAACAGAGACCGTCTCAGGACATCTGTAAGGCGTGGGGAGTGAACTGGGGATGGGGGACTAGGTTTTTTGGTGAACATGATGGAGTGAGGAAGGTTCTGAGTGAGGATGGAACTGAAAGGCTAATTGAAGAATCAGGAGGACAATAGGGAAGCATGTCCCAGAGCTTGGAGGTCATTTTCCCATCACTGAGACCACACCTCATCAAAAAGGGCTCTTCACAACTGAGCCTGGTGGAGGATTGCGGGTTCGAGGCCAGTCTCAGCAATTTAGGGAGACCCTGTTTCAAAATTAAAAAAAAACTAAAAACATAGCTGGAGGTGTAGCTCAGGGGTAGAATACCCTTGGGTTCAATCTCCAGTACCAAAAAAGGGGGCTCTTTAACATCTCAGAGAGATTTTAGAAACAGTAAGACAAAAATACTAAAATCAACAGACTTAAAAAAAATAGAACTCAGCCAGGGCATAGTGGCGCACTCTTTATACTCCCAGTGCTTGAGAGGCTGAGACAGGAAGATCACGGGTTCGCCACCAATATCAGCTACTCAGTGATGCCCTCCACAACTTAGTGAGGCCCTGTTTCAAAATAAAGAATAAAAATAGGGCTGGGGTTATAGCTTGGAGGTAGGATGCCCCTGGCTTCAATCTCCAGTACTGCAAAAAAATGGAGCTTAGCCATTACCAATTTTAGAAGCAATAAAGGTAGATACTGTCTCTTGCTATAATAAAGAATATCATGAGCTGGGTGTGGTGGCGCACACTTGTAATTACACCCAGCATTTGGGAGGCTGAGACAGGAGGATTGTGGTCCGCGAACAGTCTCAGCTATTTAGTGAGGCCCTTTGCAACTCAGTGAGACCCTGTTTCAAAATAAAGAATAAAAAATAGGGCTGGGGTTATTGCTTGGAGGTAGAATGCCCCTGGGTTCCATCTCCAGTACCGCAAAAAAAAAAAAAAAAAGAATATCATCAACATGGATATAAAAAGGGGGGAGGAGGAAGAGCCAGCCTGGTGGCACATGCCTATAATTCCAGTACATGGGAGGCTGAGACAGGTGGATTGCAGGTTCAGGGCCAGCCTCAGCAATTTAGCAAGACTTTTAGCAACCTAGCAAGACCCTATTTCTTAATAAAAGCTGAAAAGGGCCAGGGATGTAGCTCAGATGTAGAATGCACCTGAATTCAATCCCTAGCACCACAAATTAATTGACTAATTAATTAAATAAAAAGAGAAAAAATTACATTTTCAGATCTACAAATAACAAATCTGTTACACTTCATTACTTTTCTGCACCATTCCCTCTCTATTGCTAGGAATTAGGATGAGACAGAAATAAATGTAATTAACCTGTTTTTGTCATTGCATATTGAATACATGTATTAAACTACCACACTGTAATACCAGAGGGACTCCAGATGATGGAGGGGAAATCTCAGCAAAGCTAGAATGGAAGAATAGGAGAGGAAGAAAGCTGAGGTTGTTCAATGGAGGAGCTACATCCGAATACGTGTAATAGTATAAATATAGCATGGTTAACCTGGACACTCATTATTGGGAGGGGGAAGGGAAATGGGGGGAGAGGGCACAAAGCACAATCTAAATATACACCATTTTCAATATGTTCCACGTATAAATAAAATTAAATATGGAAAAATATTTTAAAAAATAAACTACCACACTGCACCCAGTAAGTGTACACAAATATTACATGTTAAGAAAGATTTATTTATTTTTGTGGTACTGGGGATTGAACTCAGGAGCATTCTACTCTGAGCTACAGCCGAGCCCTATTTTTTATTGTTTATTTTGAAACAGGCTCTAAGTAAGTTGCAGAGGGCCTCAGTAAGTAGCCGAGGCTGGCAGTGAACCTGTGATTCCCCTGTTGCAGCCTCCCAAGTACTGGGATTACAAGTGTACACCATCATGCCCAGCCAAGATCCTGTCTTACAACAAAAAAATACAAAAGGGCTAGAGGTATAGGTCAGAGTTTGAATGCCCCTGGGTTCAATTTCCAAAAAACCCTAGAAATATAAATTGGTCTGATTTGATCAGTACATGCAATATATATTATCTAATGATCATACCATACCCCATAAACATGTACAGTTAAAAGACTAGTTAATAAAAATGAAGACAGTTTCACAAACAAAGAGATGGTTGGCTGAAAAATATGCCCCCATCAAAGAATCTCAACAGTCCATGGGAAAGAAATGTATCCCAGGGGCATTCTACCTCTGAGCTGCACCCCAAGTCCTGATTTTATTTTTATTTGAAATAGGGTCTCCCTAGGTCGCTTAGAGTCTTATGTTGTTGAGGCTGTCCTTGACCTTGTAATCCTTCTGTCTCAGCCTCCCATCTACTGGGATACAGGCCTGTGCCACTGTGTCCAATTTTATTTTTTTGGTGGTACTAGGGATGGAACCCAGAGGCATTTTACTTCCAAGCTACACTCCCTCGCCTAATTTTTTTTTAATTTTTTAATCTTCAAACAAGGTCTCACTAAATTACTGGCCTTGAACCTGAAATCTTCCAGTCTCAGCCTCTCAGGTACTGGGATTACAATCCTCTCAGGCCTTGGGCACTCATTTGACCAGTAGCTTCTGTGGAGACCAAATGGCTGCCTGAATTGCAAGACTGAACTATGGTCACCTCCCAGTCCCATGTCCTCTCAAACCCTCCCACACACGCTTGGTGGACTGCAGCGTCCGCGGGTGGCCCAGAATACTGCCTCAGTCCCTTTACTGGAGCCTGGAGCATCTTTACTCCATGAGCGTCTTGTGTGCTGGCTAAAATTATACCTGGCAACAGCCCAATGAAGGGTAACCACCAAAGCCAACTAGGAAAGCTCAACTATTTCCCAGTTGTATTTATTTTTTAGGTAGGCAGGTATTAGGTATTGAACCTGGGGGTGGGCTGTTCTACCTCTGAGCTACACATCAGCCCTTTTAATTTTGAAATAGAATCTAAGTTGTGGAGGGCTTTACTAGGTTGCTG